>NC_143427.1:907500-1210000 GCF_059467195.1 Physcomitrium patens | reverse complement strand
AGTAGAAATCTCTCCAATGTACTATGGTCAAGGCAAAAATTCTTCACCGTGAAGATGGAAGAAGGTGAAGATCTCATGGCTCATGTGAATAAGGTAAAAGCACTTGCAAACCAACTTGCAGTTATTGACAAGCCTTTACCTGAAGAAGATGTTGTTATGACATTGCTCTCAAGCCTTCCGGACTCCTATTCCTCCCTCATTGTGGCATTGGAGTCAATTTCAAGAAAAGATCTTACTTTGGACTATGTCACGGCAAGACTAGCCCATGAAGTGACCAAAAGAAAGCAAAAGGAGTCTATTGGAGAGCAATCAGCACTATTCACGAGACCAAGTAAGGCAAGTACTTCCATTCAACGTAATCTTCCCAAAACTTGTTATATTTGTGGAAAACCAGGGCATTTTGCTAGGAATTGTTTCAAGGCAAAGAGAGGAGAAAGAGAGAATGCCAATAATGCTTTTCATGACCATGGAGGTGATGACTTTGCATTCATGGCAAACATCATAGGACACCATTTCCTAGTGGAATTGCAACAAGAGCAAATCAATTGCTGGAGCTTGTGCATTCGGATGTTTGTGGACCCATGAAAACACCATCTATGAGTGGAGCAAGATATTTTGTCACATTTATTGATGACTTTTCAAGGAAGGTATGGATTTATATCATCAAGGCCAAAAGTGAGTGTTTTGCTAAGTTTAAGGAGTGGAAAGCACTTGTAGAGAAGCAATGTGAGCACAAGATTAAGGTGCTGCGATCGGACAATAGAGGTGAGTATTTGTCCAAAGACTTTGATGAGTTATTGAAGCATGAAGGCATTGCAAGACAAACCTCCACTCCCTATACCCCACAACAAAATGGAGTTGCTGAAAGAGCAAATCTCACCATTGTGGAGATGGCAAGGAGTATGATTCATGCTCAAAAGCTTGGATATGAGTATTGGGCGGAAGCTGTGGTAAATACCGTATATACAAGAAATAGGTGTCCGACAAGTGCACTTGAAGGAATGACTCCCGAAGAAGCTTGGACTGGTAAGAAACCTCGTTTATCTCATATGAGGATTTTTGGATGCATTGCATATGCTAAAGTTTCAGATAGTATGAGAGGCAAACTTGATGCAAAGGGCACAAGATGTGCATTCCTTGGATATTGTGAAGGCACCAAGGCATATAGGCTCATGTGTTTAGACACCAAAAAGATCATCAAAAGTCGTGATGTAGAGTTCTTGGAGTATAAGAGTGCAAGTGAAAAGTGGGAGATGTGTCCAAGTGGGAGTAGTGGTGTGTTTGTGGACACATCTTCAATTTCAGCAAACAAAGAAGAAGATGAAGAAGAGCATTCTCAAAGTGAAGATGGAAATGAAGATATCATTGAAGAAGAGCCCAACTCTATAAAGACTTCAATTCCAGCAAGATACAACAAGGACAATCAAGAGAATGAAGATGAAGAATATCAACAATGAATGAGAGAAGGAAGTGTATGAGCCATAGAAGGCAGCAAGAGGTGCATGAAGGCTCATCTTCTTTGCATGAAAGAAGATATCCAACACGTGAAAGAAGACCACAAGGTGAATGGTGGAAGAACCACATCTTTTCACAAGTAAGTGAAGATCAGGCCAATATTGCTCTTCTTGATGATCCATTGACTTTGTGTGATGCAATGAGGTGTGGTGATGCAATGAAGTGGGAGATTGCTATGCAAGAAGAGTACAAATCTCTTATGGACAACAAGACATGGTAGTTGACTCCACTTCCACCAAATCATTTAGCAATTGGATATAAGTGGGTGTTTAGAACCAAGAGAGATGCTATGGGCAATGTTGTGAGGTACAAAGCAAGATTGGTTGCCAAAGGCTACTCACAAATTACTGGAGTGGATTTTAATGAGACATTTGCTCCAGTGGCCAAATTCACTACTATTAGAACCATAGTAGCAATTGGAGCATCAATAGACTTGAAGATGCATCAAATGGACGTCAAGACAGCCTTCTTGAATGGAGAATTGGAAGAAGACATCTACATGGAGCAACCTCAAGGATTTATTGATCAAGACAAACCCAACCTTGTATGCAAGTTGAAGAAGTCATTGTATGGACTCAAGCAATCACCAAGAGCATGGTATCAACGCATTGACTCATTCTTTGTGAAGGAAGGTTTTATAAGAAGTGAAGCTGACCATTCTTTGTATGTGTTGTAAGCCAAGGACTTCTTGCTGGTTGTGATCCTCTATGTAGATGATTTAATCATCTTAAGCAACACCATAGTAAAATTAGATTGGTTGAAGAAGAAATTGGAGAAAGAGTTTGAAATGAGTGATTTGGGAGAGCTTCATTATTGTTTGGGTGTGGAATTTACAAGGAATAGAGTATCAAAGACCATCACATTGAGTCAAAGCAAGTACATTGAAGAAGTATTGAAACGATTCAATATGCAAGATTGCAAGCCCATTGGAACTCCTTTGGAAGCCAACTTGAAGTTGATGAAGCTCACGGATGAGGAATATGCTGAAGTGGAGCATCAAATGCAAGGCATACCATACAAGGCAGCAGTAGGCTCACTCATGTATGCAATGGTGGGTACAAGGATGGATCTTGCATTTGCAGTAAGTGTTGTAAGTCAATACATGGCAAAACCAGGTCATATGCATTGGGCAACCATCAAAAGAATCATGAGGTACTTGAAAGGCTCTTTGAACCATAAACTATGTCTTGGAAGAAATAACATTGCATTACATGGATATTGTGATGCGGATTGGGCTGGAGATACAAATGATAGAAGATCAACAACGGGCTATGTATTCTTTGTTGGAATGGGAGCCATATCTTGGAATTGTAAGAGACAACCAACCATTGCAAGGTCCACAATGGAGGCGGAGTATATGGCAGCAAGTCATGGAGCAATGGAGGTAATTTGGTTGAGGTTGTTGTTGAAAGACATTGGACTTGTGCAATTGGAAGCCACTCCATTGAGATGTGACAATCAAGGATGTTTGGCTTTTGCAAAGAATCCAAAGCATCATGCAAGAACCAAGCACATTGATATTCAACACCACTTTATAAGAGAGAAGATAGAGATGGGAGTTATTGATATGATGTATTGTGAAACCAAAGACATGTTGGCTGATTTGCTAACAAAAGCCTTGGTGAAAGAGAGACACAACATATTGAGTAAGGCATTAGGATTGATAGCTAATTGACCAGTAGCAAAGTGGGAGTGTTGAAGGAAAGATCTCATTTAGTTGTTGCTAATGGTCAATAGAGTATATGAGTAATGAGGGATATCCTACAAGGTTAGTTGCTGGTCTATAGTGCCTTAGAATACAAGGAGAGGGCTGGTCCTAAGAGATATCCCATATGGGTTGTAACACATGGTACCTTGGTACTAGTATATAAGAAAAGGGTTGGCATGGGAAGAATTATCTCATACCACATTCTATTTGTGAAGTGCAACCTTGCTGGTCCTAACTTGCTTGTGTGGAGTTTTTTTTCTATGTTTCAATATCACCGTCAAAAGATGCCATATCAAGCTACACGTAGGTCCAAAAAACTCTTGATTTGGAGTTGTAATGGAGAAGATATCACTACTCAAAGATTGCTGAACCACAAACCCAGAATTCGCTGTTTTGCAACTTTTTGTAAATTATGAGTCCAAATCACGTCTAAATGGTGGGGAATGAATTGTAAAGTAATTCTATGGCTCTCATAAGTCTCCCTCACGTCACTCCACTCAAAATGACTCACTATCTCATGAAACTTTCAAACACTAGTGTTACTTCAGCAAAGACACTATCAATGTCTTGCACAAAACTCATATACTCACAAATCCAGGAGCAATGACTTCAACAACATACTAGCAACACTCTACCATAAGATCCCAACCACCAAAGTAAGCAACAAAGAAATAATGCAAGAACAACTTACTAGGTAAGAGAGTGTGGGCCTATAACCTATTGAAACATAGAAAGCAAACTCCACACAAGCAAGTTAGGACCAGCAAGGTTGCACTTCACAAATAGAATGTGGTATGAGATAATTCTTCCCATGCCAACCCTTTTCTTATATACTAGTACCAAGGTACCATGTGTTACAACCCATATGGGATATCTCTTAGGACCAGCCCTCTCCTCGCATTCTAAGGCACTATAGACCAGCAACTAACCTTGTAAGATATCCCTCATTACTCATATACTCTATTGACCATTAGCAACAACTAAATGAGTTCTTTCCTTCAACAACATTAGGATTGAGAGGTAATTGACTAATAGCAAAGTGGGAGTGTTGAGAAAAGAACTCTTTAAGTAATTGGTAATGGTCAATAGAGTACAAGTGTTGTTAGGGATATCCCATAAGGTTAGGTGCTGGTCTAAATTGCATTAGAGTACAAGGGGAGGGCTGGTCCTAGAAGATATCTCATACGGGTTGTAGCACTTGGTACCTTGGTACTAGTATATAAGAAAAGGGCTGGCATGGGAAGAATAATCTCTTACCACACTTGATTTGTGAAGTGCAACCTTGCTGGTTCTAACTTGCTTGTGTGGAGTTTAATTTCTATGTTTCATTATTCATCTTCTTCTTCTTATTTCGTTGCTGAAATTGAAGATGTGTCCACAAACACACCATTACTCCCACTTGGACACATCTCCAAGTGCTCACAAGCAATTTTATGCTCCAGAAATTCAACATCACGACTTTTGATGATCTTCTTGGTATCCAAACACATTAGCCTATATGCCTTGGTACTTTCACAATATCCAAGAAACACACATTTTGTACCTTTTGCATTAAATTTAGATCGCATATAATCTGGTACCTTTGCATAAGCAATGCATCCAAAAGTCCTCATGTGTGAAACACAAGGTTTCCTCCCACTCCAAGCTTCTTGTGGAGTCATTGATGTAAGTGTATTTGTAGGACAACTATTCCTTGTATACACTGCATTCACCACAGCTTCTGCCCAAAATTCATGCCCAAGGTTTTGAGTATGAATCATACTCCTTGCCATCTCCACAATAGTTCGATTTGCTCTTTCAGCAACTCCATTTTGTTGTGGAATATAGTGAGTGGAAGTTTATCTTGCAATACCATGAATCTTCAAATACGCATCAAAATGCTTTGACAAATACTCACCTCCATTGTCTGTATGCAACATCTTGATCTTGCACTCACATTGTTCCTCTATAAGTGCCTTAAATTCCTTAAAGTTTAAAAAACATTCACTCTTGGATTTAAGGATGAAAATCCACACCTTCCTCTAAAAGTCATCAATAAATGTAACAAAGTACCTTGATCTTGCCATTGATGGTGTCCTCATAGGTCCACAAACATCAGAATGCACAATCTCCAATGATTTGGTTGCACGTGTTGCAACTCCACTTGGAAATGAAGCTCTTTGTTGTTTGCCTTGAATACAACCTTCACAAGTAAGATTTGTGCATGAATGACCAAGATCTAAGCCACTGACCATGGATTGGAGCTCCTTCATACTTTTGGCGTTCAAATGACCAAGGCGTCGATGCCAAATGCCAAACTTGTCTTGATCTTGTGGAAATTCAACGTTGATTGGAATAGGTACCTTTGCCTTGTCTTGAGAAGAGAGCTGAATCTTCATTTTGATGCTCCTTCTCTTTCCTTTTAGGTACTTCATGTGCAAGTCTTGATATCACATAGTCCATTGTAAGCTCTATAACCCTCAATGACTCTAATGCCACAATGAGATAGTTGTAGGACTCGGGAAGACTCATGAGTAGATTCATGATAATGTTACCATCCTCTAACGGCTTATCAACAATTGCTAGTTGATTTCCAATAGCCTTTACCTTATTAACATGTGCGATGAGATCTTCACCTTCTTCCATCTTACAAGTGAAGAGTTTCCTTCTTGTGAAGAGGATGTTGGACAAGTTCATGCTCTCATATATGTTGCAAAGTGTCTTCCATGCTTCCGCTGGTCCTTTCCAATGGATAATGTGAGAAAAGTTGGCTTCATCCAAATTTGTGGCAATCATGCCAAAAGCCTTCTTTTCACGTCTTTTGAAGTCCTTGTGAATTTAGGGCTTGCATCTATGCTTGGAGGGTCTTCACATTCATCTACAATATCCCAGAGGTCCAAAGATGCCAACAAAAGCTCCATTTTGACCTTCCAATGGTAGAAATTGTTGCCTCTAAACTTCTCAATCAAACTCTCAAACCTTCACCCTCACTAGAAGCCATGTCTTAGGAGGAGTGTATCAAAAAATATTGAGAAAAGGGGTCTCTAAAAGCTTAAAATCACCAAACGAAGTTTACACTAGCAGAATCTCAGAATACCCTGTAATGAACAAAAGAGTGGTATCTCATTGGAAATACTTTCAACTCAACTTGTGAAGCTTTTTTCAAGTAATTGTACCCTCATGGAAATCACAATCACTCGTCTTAATCACTTTCTCATCAAAACACTCAAGAATAATGAAGAAACTTCACCAACTCAATAGACACTATCAAGGTCTTTCTGTTGAGAAAAAGAATACTATAAGCATAATACAAGTAAGTAGAAATCAGCAAGTTTGCACATAAAAGAAGTGTGGAATGAGATTGTTCTCTCTTCCAACTCTCGTTACTTATAGGTGGTTGGTGCTGCCCTAAAAGGACTTCTTCCACCATTTGACTTTTACACATATGCTTCTTGGATCCTTTGGCTCATACTACGAGGGTATTCAAGGATCCTAGGATCCAATGGCATCTTACATACCACGAGGGTATCCTATGCCATATACTAATTACTCTTACCTAGTTCTTTGGATATTTTCTAGGACACACTTTATCCTCTTGACTTTGACTCTTTGACGCTTTTTCTATATGCCAAGAGTCAAGCCTTTGACCATTAGCAACTTACCTAAGGTAATATCCTTTACGAGGTAACATATTTTACTTTAACTATTATCTATTCATCTTAATCTTTTACCTCAACACTTTACGCGGTAACTTATTCTACTTTAACTACTATCTATTCATCTTTATCTTTTACCTTAACACTCCTACTTTGCTAATTGTCAAAGCCCTTCAAACCTAATGCCTTTGTCAACATATGATGTCTATCTTTGACCAATGCCTTTGTTAACAAATCAGCAAGCATATCTTCTGTTGCACAATACTTCAAGTCAATCACTCCCATTTCAATTTTCTCTCTTATAAAGTGGTGTTGAATGTCAATGTGCTTGGTTCTTGAATGATGCTTTGGATTCTTTGCAAAAGTAAGGCATCCTTGATTGTCACAATTCAATAGAGGTCCTTCCAATTGCACGAGTCCAATGTCCACCAAAACGAGCCTTAACCATGTTGCTTCTATTGCACCATGGCTTGCTGCCATGTACTCCACCATGTACTCTGCCATGTACTCCGCCATGTGGACCTTGCAATTGTGGGTTGCCTCTTGCAATTCCATGAATTTGCTCCCACTCCAAAATCGAATACATAGCCCTTTGTTGACCGTCCATGATCCTCTTAATGGTTGCCCAATGAATTGGTCCTGCTTTTGACATGTGTTGACTTTTGACACTGGCCGCATAAGCAAGATCCACCCTTGTGCCAACCATTGCAAACATGAGTGACCAACTGCTGCCTTGTATTGATCACCTTGCATTTGGCCTTCAACTTGTGTAAACTCTTCATCCGTGAGCTTCATCAACTTCAAATTGGACTCCAAAGGTGTTCCAATAGGCTTGCAATCTTCCATGTTGAATCGTTTAAATATTCCTTTAATGTACTTCCTTTGGCTCATTGTGATGGTCTTGTTAGCACGATCTCTTCCAAATTCGATTCCTAAGCAATAGTAAAGCTCTCTCAAATCACTCATCTCATATTCTTTTTCTAACTTTGCCTTCAACCAATCCATCATCTTTAGAGTATTGGTTAAGTTGATTAAATCATCTACATAAAGAATAACAATCATCAAGAATTCTTTTGATTGTATCAAATACATAGAATGGTCAGCCTCACTTCTTTGGAATCCCTCATTAACAAAGAATGTGTCAATTCTTTGATACCATGCCCTTGAAGATTGCTTGAGTCCATACAAGGATTTCTTCAACTTACAAATAAGATGTTGCTTGCCTTCTTCTACAAATCCTTGAGGTTGATCCATGTAGATGTCTTCTTCCAACCCTCCAATCACGAAAGCCGTCTTCACATCCATTTGATGCATCTCCAAGTCCATTGCTGCCCCAATTGTGACAATGGTTCTAATGGTGGTGAACTTAGCCACGGGAGCAAATGTCTCATTGAAATCAACACCAGCAACTTGTGAGTATCCTTTGGCAACTAGCCTAGCCTTATATCTCAGAATATCACCCATTGCGTCCCTCTTGGTTCTAAATACCCAGTTACAACCAATTGAAGTTCGATTTGATGGAAGTTGAGTCAATTCCCATGTTTCATTGTTCATGAGAGATTTGTACTCTTCTTCTATAGCCTCCTTCCACTTCAACGCATTCGTAGACTTTATAGCATCACATATATTCAATGGATCAGCAAGGAGTGCAACATTGGCATGTTCTTCACTTACTTGAGGAAAGATGTGGTCCTTCCACCATTCACCACGTTGTTTTCTTTCTCTTCTGGATATCTCCTATCATTTGAAGAAGATTCTCTTTGATGCTCTCCAACCTTCTTTTTTATTGAACCTTGTCTCTTTTCATTCAAAGGTTGGTATTCCTCATCATCATCATCATCTTCAACTTCTTCATTGTTTGTCATACCAATTGTATATACTTTCTTCTTCTTCTTCTTCATCTTCTTTGGTTCTTCATGTTGATTCAAATCTCCACTGTTTTCATTGTCTTCATCTTCTTCTTCTTCTTTCGTTGCTGAAATTGAAGATGTGTCCACAAACACACCATTACTCCCATTTCGACACATCTCCAAGTGCTCACAAGCACTTTTATGCTCCATAAATTCAACATCACGACTTTTGATGATCTTCTTGGTATCCAAACACATTAGCCTATATGCCTTGGTACCTTCACAATATCCAAGAAACACACATTTTGTACCTTTTGCATCAAATTTGGATCGCATACAATCTACTATCTTTGCATAAGGAATACATCCAAAAGTCCTCATGTGTGAAACATAAGGTTTCCTCCCACTCCAAGCTTCTTGTGGAGTCATTGATGTAAGTGCATACCTATTCCTTGTATACACTGCATTCAAAAGTCCTTGTGGTCCTTAGGGTTTGCATCTATGCTTGGAGGGTCTTTACTCTCATCGACAATATCCCAAAGGTCCGAAGACGCCAACAAAAGCTCCATTTTGACCTTCCAATGGTAGAAATTGTTGCCTCTAAACTTGTCAATCACTCTCAAACCTTCACCCTCACTAGAAGCCATGTCTAAGGAGGAGTGTATCAAAAAATATTGAGAAAAGGAGTCTCTAAAAGCTTTAAATCACCAAACGAAGTTTGCAGTAGCAGAATCTCAGAATGCCCTGTTATGAACAAAAGAGTGGTATCTCACTGGAAACACTTTCAACTCAACTAGTGAAGCTTTCTTCAAGTAATTGCACCCTCATGGAACTCACAATCACTCGTCTTAATCACTTTCTCATCAAAACACTCAAGAATAATGAAGAAACTTCACCAACTCAAAAGACACTATCAAGGGCTTTCTACAAAGTCTTAACCTCACAAAGCAAGGAGATAAGAACCCACAAAGCAATGTTAGAGATGTACCAGCTTAATACCAATAGCCTCCTTATACCATCAAACCTAACATCAACAAATACCATAATATGTAATCCACACAAAAGCAACAAAGAGGAAATGACTTCAACTTACTTGAATAGCACAACAAAGAGTGTGTGGGCCCATAACCGGTTGAGAACAAGAACACTATAAGTATAACACAAGTAAGTAGAAATCAGCAAGGTTGCACATAAGAGAAGTGTGGAATGAGATGGTTCTCTCTTCCAACTTTCGTTACTTATAGGTGGCGGATGCTGCTCTAAAAGGACTTCTTCCACCATTTGACTTTTACACATATGCTCCTTGGATCCTTTGGCTCATACCACGAGGGTATCCAAGGATCCTAGGATCCTATGACATCTTACATACCACGAGGGTATCCTATGCCATATACTAATTACTCTTACCTAGTTCTTTGGATATTCTCTAGGACACACTTTATCCTCTTGACTTTGACTCTTTGTCCTTGATCGCATACTATGTCCATAGGATGCTTTTTCTATATGCCAAGAATCAAGCCTTTGACCATAAGCAACTTACCTAAGGTCATATCCTTTACGAGGTAACTTATTCTACTTTAACTATTACCTATTCATCTTTATCTTTTATCTCAACACTCCCACTTTGCTAATTGTCAAAGCCCTTCAAACCTAATGCCTTTGTCAACATATTATTGTAACATAGAAAGCATACTCCACACAAGTAAGTTAGGACCAGCAAGGTTGCACTATAACAAATAGAGTGTGGTATGAGATGATTCTTCCCATGCCAACCCTTTTCTTATATACTAGTACCAAGGTGCCATGTGTTACAACCCATATGGGATATCTCTTAGGACCAGCCCTCTCCTAGTATTCTAAGGTTCTATAGACCAGCAACTAACCTTGTAGGATATCCCTCATTACTCATATACTCTATTGACCATTAGCAACAACTAAATGACTTATTTCCTTCAACACTCCCTCTTTGCTATTGGTCAATTAGCTATCAATCCTAATGCCTTACTCAATATGTTGTGTCTCTCTTTCACCAAGGCTTTTGTTAGCAAATCAACCAACATGTCTTTGGTTTCACAATACATCATATTAATAACTCCCATCTCTATCTTCTCTCTTATAAATATTGAAACATAGAAAGCATACTCCACACAAGTAAGTTAGGACCAGCAAGGTTGCACTATAACAAATAGAGTGTGGTATGAGATAATTCTTCCCATGCCAACCCTTTCCTTATATACTAGTACCAAGGTACCAAGTGCTACAATCCATATGGGATATCTCCTAGGACCAGCCCTCCCCTTGTACTCTAATGCACTATAGACCAGCACCCTACCTTATGGGATATCCTTAACAACACATGTACTCTATTGACCATTAGCAACTACTTAAAGAGTTCTTTTCTCAACACTCCCACTTTGCTATTGGTCAATTAGCTCTCAATCCTAATGCTTGACTCAACTTGTTGTTTCCTTCTCTAACTAAGGCTTTTGTCAACAAATCAGCCAACATGTCTTTGGTTTCACAATACATCATATCAATAACCTCCATCTCTATCTTCTCTCTTATGAAATGATGCTGAATATCAATGTACTTAGTTCTTGCATGATGCTTTGGATTCTTTCCAAAAGCAAGACATCCTTGATTGTCACACCTCAATGGAGTAGCCTCCAATTGCACAAGTCCAATATCTTCCAATAACAACCTCAATCAAAATGCCTCCATTGCTTTATGACTTGCTGCCAAATACTCCGCCCCTATTGTGGACCTTGCAATGTTTGGTTGTCTCTTGCTATTCGAAGATATGGCTCCCACTCAAACAAAGAATACATAGCCCATTGTTGACCTTCAATCGTTTGCATCTCTCTTGGTTCTAAGCACCCACTTACATCCAATTGTTGTGGAAAGATGTGGTTCTTTCACCATTCACCTTGTGGTCTTCTCTCACGTGTTGGATATCTTCTTTCATGCAAAGAAGATGAGCCTTCTTGCACCTCTTGCTGCCTTGTATGACTCATGGAGTGCTTTCTCTTACTCATTTGTTGGTATTCTTCATCTTCATTCTCTTCATTGTCCTTGTTGTATCTTGCTGGAATTGAAGTCTTCATAGTATTGGGCTCTTCTATCATGGCAACTTCCTCTCCTTCTTCACTTTGAGAATGCACTTCTTCATCTTCTTGTTTATTTGTTGGAATTGAAGATGTGTCCACAAACACACCACTACTCCTACTTGGACACATCTCCCACTTTTCACTACCACTCATAGATGGTGTCCTCATGGATCCACAAACATCCGAATGCACAAGCTCCAACAATTGATTTGCTCTTGTTGCAACTCCTCTAGGAAATGGTGTCTTATGTTGTTTGCCTTGAATGCATCCCTCACAAGCAAGATTCATGGTAGAATGGCCAAGGTCTATGCCATTTACCTTGGATTGAAGCCCCTTCATGCTTTTGGCATTCAAATGCCCAAGTCTTTGATGCCAAATGCCCATCTTCTCTTCATTTGATGGAAATTCAGCAAAGGCAGCAACCTCCACTCCATTGATCCTCTTGCAATTGATAATATAGAGATTGCCATTCTTAGTCCCTTTTGCTACTTCTTTGCCTTCCATGGTTCTCACAAAACATCCATTCATGTTAAATTGCACTTTGTACCCATGAGTTATAAGTTTACTCACCGAAAGGAGGTTCTTCTTCATCTTTGGCACATGCAACACATCCTTGAGAGTGATTCTCTTGCTTATGCCCTTCACCACCACCTCCACTATAATGGTGCCTATTCCAATGGCTTGTAATATACAATTATCACCTAACCAAACCTTGGTTGCTTGAATAGGTTGATAAGTGTTAAATGAACACTTGTATGGAGTCATGTGTTTAGTACATCCAGAATCCACAATCCATTTGCTCATATCAAACATGGAAGGAGTTTGTTTTGCCATGAATGCAAAGTCTTCACCTCCATGGTCATGAAAAGCATTGTTGGCATTCTTTCTTTCTCCTCTCTTTGCCTTGAAACAATTTCTAGCAAAATGGCCTGGTTTTCCACAAATGTAACAAGTTTTAGGAGGATAACGTTGAAAAGGGGCACTTGCCTTACTTGGTCTTGTAAATAGTGCTGATTGCTCCCCAATAGACTCCTTTTGCTTTCTTTTGGTCACTTCATGGGCTAGTCTTGCCGTGACATAGTCCAAAGTGAGGTCTTTCCTTGAAATGGACTCCAATGCCACAATGAGGGAGGAATAGGAGTCCGGAAGGCTTGAGAGCAATGTCATCACAACATCTTCTTCAAGTAAAGGCTTGTCAACAACAGCAAGCAAGTTTGCAAGTGCTTTTACCTTATTCACATGAGCCATGAGATCTTCACCTTCTTCCATCTTCACGGTGAAGAACTTTTGCCTTGACCATAGCACATTGGAAAGATTCCTACTCTCATAGACATTGCAAAGAGTCTTCCATGCATCTACTGCTCCTTTGCAAGAAATGACATGAGCAAAGTTGGTTTCATCTAAGTTGGTGGCAATTATGCCAAAAGCCTTCTTTTCTCGTCTTTTGAAGTCCTTTTGCTCCTTCATGCTTGCCTCTAATCCAGGTGCCTCTTCCTCCTCACATACTATCTCCCAAAGATCCAATGACGCCAAAAGTAGCTCCATTTTGGCCTTCCAGTGGTGAAAGTTGTCACCTCTAAACTTTTCTACCATTCTTAAGCTATCACTCTCAAAAGATGCCATCTCAAGCTACAAGTAGGTCCAAAAATCTCTTGATTTGGAGTTGTAATGCAAAAGATATGACTACTCAAAGATTGCTAAACTACAAACTCAGAATTCGCTGTTTTGCAACTTTTTGCATACTTTGAGTCCAAATCACGTCTAAATGGTGGGAAATGCTATGTCATGTAATTCTATGGCTTTCAAACATCTCCCTCACATCACCTCACTCAAAATGACTCAATTTCTCACAAAACTCTCAAATACTAGTGTTACTTCAGCAAAGACACTATCAAGGTCTTGCACTAAGCTCATACACTCACAAATCCAGGAGTAATGACTTCAACAAAATACTAGTAATACTATACCATAAGATCTCAACCACCAAACAAGCAACAAAGAAAATAAAATGCAAGAACAACTTACTTGGTAAGAGAATGTGGGCCCATAACCTATTGAAACATAGAAAGCATACTCCACACAAGTAAGTTAGGACCAGCAAGGTTGCACTATAACAAATAGAGTGTGGTATGAGATAATTCTTTCCATGCCAACCCTTTCCTTATATACTAGTACCAAGGTACCAAGTGCTACAATCCATATGGGATATCTCCTAGGACCAGCCCTCCCCTTGTACTCTAATGCACTATAGACCAGCACCCTACCTTATGGGATATCCTTAACAACACATGTACTCTATTGACCATTAGCAACTACTTAAAGAGTTCTTTTCTCAACAATAAAGTGGTGTTGAATATCAATGTGCTTGGTTCTTGCAAGATGCTTTGGATTCTTTGCAAAAGCCAAACATCCTTGATTGTCACATCTCAATGGAGTAGCTTCCAATTGCACAAGTACAATGTCTTCCAACAACAACCTCAATCAAATTGCCTCCATTGCTCCATGACTTGCTGCCATATACTCCACCTCCATTGTGGACCTTGCAATGGTTGGTTGTCTCTTACATTTCCAAGATATGGCTCCCATTCCAACAAAGAATACATAGCCCGTTGTTGATCTTCTATCATTTGTATCTCCAGCCCAATCCGCATCACAATATCCATGTAATGCAATATTATTTCCTCCAAGACATAGTTTATGGTTCAAAGAGCCTTTCAAGTATCTCATGATTCTTGTTGTCCATAAGAGATTTGTACTCTTCTTGCATAGCAATCTCCCACTTCATTGCATCACCACACCTCATTGCATCACACAAAATCAATGGATCATCAAGAAGAGTAACATTGACCTGATCTTCACTTACTTGTGGAAAGATGTGGTTCTTCCACCATTCACCTTGTGGTCTTCATTCACGTGTTGGATATCTTCTTTCATTCAAAGAAGATGAGCCTTCATGCACCTCTTGCTGCCTTCTATGACTCATACACTTCCTTCTCTCATTCATTGGTTGATATTCTTCATCTTCATTCTCTTCATTGTCCTTGTTGTATCTTGCTGAAATTGAAGTCTTTATAGAGTTGGGCTCTTCTTCAATGATATCTTCATTTCCATCTTTACTTTGAGAATGCTCTTCTTCATCTTCTTGTTTGTTTGATCCAATTGTTGTGGAAAGATGTGGTTCTTTCACCATTCACCTTGAGGTCTTCTCTCACGTGTAGGATATCTTCTTTCATGCAAAGAAGATGAGCCTTCTTGCACCTCTTGCTGCCTTGTATGACTCATGGAGTGCTTTCTTTTACTCATTTGTTGGTATTCTTCATCTTCATTCTCTTCATTGTCCTTGTTGTATCTTGCTGGAATTGAAGTCTTCATAGTATTGGGCTCTTCTATCATGGCATCTTCCTCTTCTTCTTCACTTTGAGAATGCTCTTCTTCATCTTCTTGTTTGTTTGCTAGAATAGAAGATGTGTCCACAAACACACCACTGCTCCCACTTGGACACATCTCCCACTTTTCACTACCACTCATAGATGGTGTCCTCATGGATCCACAAACATCCGAATGCACAAGCTCCAACAATTGGTTTGCTCTTGTTGCAACTCCTCTAAGAAATGGTGTCCTATGTTGTTTGCCTTGAATGCATCCCTCACAAGCAAGATTCATGGTAGAATGGCCAAGGTCTATGCAATTTACCTTGGATTGAAGCCCCTTCATGCTTTTGGCATTCAAATGCCCAAGTCTTTGATGCCAAATGCCCATCTTCTCTTCATTTGATGGAAATTCAGCAAAGCCAGCAACCTCCACTCCATTGATCTTCTTGCAATTGATAATATAGAGATTGCCATTCCTACTCCCTTTTGCTACTTCTTTGCCTTCCATGGTTCTCACAAAACATCCATTCATATTAAATTGCACTTTGTACCCATGAGTTACAAGTTTACTCATCGAAAGGAGGTTCTTCTTCATCTTTGGCACATGCAACACATCCTTGAGAGTGATTCTCTTGCTTATGCCCTTCACCACCACCTCCACTACAATGGTGCCTATTCCAATGGCTTGTACCATACAATTATCACCTAACCAAACGTTGGTTGCTTGAATTGGTTGATAAGTGTTAAATGAACACTTGTATGGAGTCATGTGTTTGGTACATCCGGAATCCACAATCCATTTGCTTATATCAAACATGGAAGGAGTTTGTTTTGCCATGAATGCAAAGTCTTCACCTGCATGATCATGTATAGCATTGTTGGCATTCTTTCTTTCTCCTTTCTTTGCCTTGAAACAATTTCTAGCAAAATGGCCTGGTTTTCCACAAATGTAACAAGTTTTAGGAGGATAACGTTGAAAAGGGGCACTTGCCTTACTTGGTCTTGTAAATAGTGCTGATTGCTCCCCAATAGACTCCTTTTGCTTTCTTTTGGTCACTTCATGGGCTAGTCTTGCCGTGACATAGTCCAAAGTGAGGTCTTTCCTTGAAATGGACTCCAATGCCACAATGAGGGAGGAATAGGAGTCCGGAAGGCTTGAGAGCAATGTCATCATAACATCTTCTTCAAGTAAAGGCTTGTCAACAACAGCAAGTTGGTTTGCAAGTGCTTTTACCTTATTTACATGAGCCATGAGATCTTCACCTTCTTCCATCTTCATGGTGAAGAACTTTTGCCTTGACCATAGTACATTGAAAAGATTCCTACTTTCATAGACATTGCAAAGAGTCTTCCATGCATCTGCTGCTCCTTTGCAAGAAATGACATGAGCAAAGTTGGTTTCATCTAAGTTGGTGGCAATTATGCCAAAAGCCTTCTTTTCTCATCTTTTGAAGTCCTTTTGCTCCTTCATGCTTGCCTCTAATCCAGGTGCCTCTTCCTCCTCACATACTATCTCCCAAAGATCCAATGATGCCAAAAGTAGCTCCATTTTGGCCTTTCAGTGGTGAAAGTTGTCACCTCTAAACTTTTCTACCATTCTTAAGCTATCACTCTCAAAAGATGCCATCTCAAGCTACAAGTAGGTCAAAAAATCTCTTGATTTGGAGTTGTAATGCAAAAGATATGACTACTCAAAGATTGCTGAACTACATATTGAAACATAGAAAACATACTCCACACAAGTAAGTTAGGACCAGCAAGGTTGCACTATAACAAATAGAGTGTGGTATGAAATAATTCTTCCCATGCCAACCCTTTCTTTATATAGTAGTACCAAGGTACCAAGTGCTACAATCCATATGGGATATCTCCTAGGACCAGCCCTCCCCTTGTACTCTAATGTACTATAGACCAGCACCCTACCTTATGGGATATCCTTAACAACACTTTTACTCTATTGACCATTAGCAACTACTTAAAGAGTTCTTTTCTCAACACTACAATCTCAGAAGATGCCATCTCAAGCTACAAGTAGGTCCAAAAATCTCTTGATTTGGAGTTGTAATGCAAAAGATATGACTACTCAAAGATTGCTGAACTACAAACTCAGAATTCGCTGTTTTGCAACTTTTTGCATACTTTGAGTCCAAATCACGTCTTAATGGTGGGAAATGCTATGTCATGTAATTCTATGGCTTTCAAACATCTCCCTCACATCACCTCACTCAAAATGACTCAATTTCTCATAAAACTCTCAAATACTAGTGTTACTTCAACAAAGACACTATCAAGGTCTTGCACTAAGCTCATACACTCACAAATCCAGGAGTAATGACTTCAACAAAACACTAGTAATACTATACCATAAGATCTCAACCACCAAACAAGCAACAAGGAAAATAAAATGTAAGAACAACTTACTTGGTAAGAGAATGTGGGCCCATAACCTATTGAAACATAGAGAGCATACTCCACACAAGTAAGTTAGGACCAGCAAGGTTGCACTAGAACAAATAGAGTGTGGTATGAAATAATTCTTCCCATGCCAACCCTTTCTTTATATAGTAGTACCAAGGTACCAAGTGCTACAATCCATATGGGATATCTCCTAGGACCAGCCCTCCCCTTGTACTCTAATGTACTATAGACCAGCACCCTACCTTATGGGATATCCTTAACAACACTTTTACTCTATTGACCATTAGCAACTACTTAAAGAGTTCTTTTCTCAACACTACAATCTCAGAAGATGCCATCTCAAGCTACAAGTAGGTCCAAAAATCTCTTGATTTGGAGTTGTAATGCAAAAGATATGACTACTCAAAGATTGCTGAACTACAAACTCAGAATTCGCTGTTTTGCAACTTTTTGCATACTTTGAGTCCAAATCACGTCTTAATGGTGGGAAATGCTATGTCATGTAATTCTATGGCTTTCAAACATCTCCCTCACATCACCTCACTCAAAATGACTCAATTTCTCATAAAACTCTCAAATACTAGTGTTACTTCAACAAAGACACTATCAAGGTCTTGCACTAAGCTCATACACTCACAAATCCAGGAGTAATGACTTCAACAAATCACTAGTAATACTATACCATAAGATCTCAACCACCAAACAAGCAACAAGGAAAATAAAATGTAAGAACAACTTACTTGGTAAGAGAATGTGGGCCCATAACCTATTGAAACATAGAGAGCATACTCCACACAAGTAAGTTAGGACCAGCAAGGTTGCACTATAACAAATAGATTGTGGTATGAGATCATTCTTCCCATGCCAACCCTTTTCTTATATACTAGTACCAAGGTACCATGTGTTACAACCCATATGGGATATCTCTTAGGACCAGCCCTCTCCATGTATTCTAAGGTTCTATAGACCAGCAACTAACCTTGTAGGATATCCCTCATTACTCATATACTCTATTGACCATTAGCAACAACTAAATGAGTTCTTTCCTTCAACACATATGATGTCTATCTTTGACCAATGCCTTTGTTAACAAATCAGCAAGCATATCTTCTGTTGCACAATACTTCAAGTCAATCACTTCCACTTCAATTTTCTCTCTTATAAAGTGGTGTTGAATGTCAATGTGCTTGGTTCTTGAATGATGCTTTGGATTCTTTGCAAAAGCAAGGCATCCTTAATTGTCACAATTCAATAGAGTTGCTTCCAATTGTAAAAGTCCAATGTCCTCCAATACTTGCCTTAAGCATGTTGCTTCCTTTGCACCATGGCTTGCTGCCATGTACTGCGCCTTCATTGTGGACCTTGCAATTGTGGATTGCCTCTTGTAATTCCCTGAAATAGCTCCCACTCCAACAAAGAATACATAGCCCGTTGTGGACCGCCTAACATTTGCATCTC
The DNA here is from genome assembly GCF_059467195.1 of Physcomitrium patens. Classification (NCBI taxonomy): domain Eukaryota; kingdom Viridiplantae; phylum Streptophyta; class Bryopsida; order Funariales; family Funariaceae; genus Physcomitrium; species Physcomitrium patens. The sequence continues at coordinate 1,190,938 of NC_143427.1, read as the reverse complement.
TTGCCCAATCTCCATCACAATAACCATGCAAAGCAATACTTTCACTTCCAAGGCACTATTTGAAGTCTGAAGTGCCTTTCAAGTACCTCATGATCCTCTTAATGGTTGCCCAATGAATTGGTCCTGCTTTTGACATGTGTTGACTTACGACACTCACCGCATAAGCAAGATCCACCCTTCTCCCAACCATTGCATACATGAGTGACCCAACTGCTTTCCTGTATGGAATACCTTCCATTTGGCCTTCAACTTGTGCAAACTCTTCATCCGTGAGCTTCATCAACTTCAAATTGGACTCCAAAGGTGTTCCAATAGGCTTGCAATCCTCCATGTTGAATCGTTTCAATACTCCTTCAATGTACTTTCTTTGGCTCATTGTGATGGTCTTGTTAGCACGATCTCCTGCAAATTCCACTCCTAAGCAATAGTGAAGCTCTCCCAAATCACTCATCTCATATTCTTTTTTTCACTTTGCCTTCAACCAATCCATCATCTTTAGAATATTGGTTAAGATGATTAAATCATCTACATAAAGAATAACAATCATCAAGAACTCTTTTGATTGTATCTCATACATAGAATGGTCAGCCTCACTTCTTTGGAATCCCTCATTAACAAAGAATGTGTCAATTCTTTGATACCATGCCCTTGGAGATTGCTTGAGTCCATACAAGGATTTCTTCAACTTACAAATAAGATGTTGCTTGCCTTCTTCTACAAATCCTTGAGGTTGATCCATGTAGATGTCTTCTTCCAACTCTCCATTCAAGAAAGCCGTCTTTACAACCATTTGATGCATCTCCAAGTCCATTGCTGCCCCAATTGTAACAATGGTTCTAATGGTGGTGAACTTAGCCACGGGAGCAAATGTCTCATTGAAATCAACACCAGCAACTTGTGAGTATCCTTTGACAACTAGCCTTGCCTTATATCTCACAATATCACCCATTGCATCCCTCTTGGTTCTAAACACCCACTTACAACCAATTGAAGATCGATTTGGTGGAAGTTGACTCAATTGCCATGTTTCATTGCTCATGAGAGATTTGTACTCTTCTTGCATAGCCTTCCAACGCATTCGTAGACTTCATAGCATCACAAATATTCAATGGATTAGCAAGGAGTGCAACATTGGCATGTTCTTCACATTAGTATATAAGGAAAGATGTGGTCCTTCCACCATTCACCACGTTGTTTTCTTTCTCTTCTGGATATCTTCTATCATTTGAAGAAGATTCACCTTGATGCTCTCCAACCATCTTTTTTATTGAACTTTGTCTCTTCTCATTCAAAGATTGGTATTCGTCATCAACATCATCATCTTCAACTTCTTCATTGTTTGTCATACCTATTGTATACACTTTCTTCTTCTTCTTCTTCATCTTCTTTGGTTCTTCATGTTGTTGAAACATAGAAAGCATACTCCACACAAGTAAGTTAGGACCAGCCAGGTTGCACTATAACAAATAGAGTGTGGTATGAGATAATTCTTCCCATGCCAACCCTTTCCTTATATACTAGTACCAAGGTACCAAGTGCTACAATCCTTATGGGATATGTCCTAGGACCAGCCCTCCCCTTGTACTCTAATGTACTATAGACCAGTACCCTACCTTATGGGATGTCCTTAACAACACTTGTACTCTATTGACCATTAGCAACTACTTAAAGTGTTCTTTTCTCAACACTCCCACTTTGCTATAGGTCAATTAGCTATCAATCCTAATGCCTTACTCAACTTGTTGTGTCCTTCTCTAATTAAGGCTTTTGTCAACAAATCAGCCAACATGTCTTTGGTTTCACAATACATCATATCAATAACCTCCATCTCTATCTTCCCTCTTATGAAATGATGCTGAATATCAATGTACTTAGTTCTTGCATGATGCTTTGGATTCTTTGCAAAAGCAAGACATCCTTGATTAACACACCTCAATGGAGTAGCCTCTAATTGTACAAGTCCAATTTCTTCCAATAACAACTTTAACCAAATTGCCTCCATTGTTTTATGACTTGCTGCCAAATACTCCGCCCCTATTGTGGACCTTGCAATGTTTGGTTGTCTCTTGCAATTCGAAGATATGGCTCCCACTCAAATAAAGAATACATAGCCCATTGTTGACCTTCAATCATTTGCATCTCTCTTGGTTCTAAGAAACCAATTCCATCCAAATGTTGTGGAAAGATGTGGTTCTTCCACCATTCACCTTGTGGTCTTCTCTCATGTTTTGGATATCTTCTTTCATGCAAAGAAGATGAGCCTTCTTGCACCTCTTGCTGCCTTGTATGACTCATGGATTGCTTTCTCTTACTCATTTGTTGGTATTCTTCATCTTCATTCTCTTCATTGTCCTTGTTGTATCTTGATGGAATTGAAGTCTTCATAGTATTGGGCTCTTCTATCATGGCATCTTCCTCTCCTTCTTCACTTTGAGAATGCACTTCTTCATCTTCTTACTTGTTTGTTGGAATTGAAGATGTGTCCACAAACACACCACTACTCCCACTTAGACACATCTCCCACTTTTCACTACCACTCATAAATGGTATCCTCATCGATCCACAAACATTTGAATGCACAAGCTCCAGCATTTGGTTTGCCCTTGTTCCAACTCCACTAGGAAATGGTGTCCTATGTTGTTTGCCTTGAATGCATCCCTCACAAGCAAGATTCATGATAGAATGGCCAAGGTCTAAACGATTTATCTTAGATTGAAGTCCCTTCATGCTTTTGGCATTCAAATGCCCAAGTCTTTGATGCCAAATGCCCATCTTCTCTTCATTTGATGGAAATTCAGCAAAGGCAGCAACCTCCACTCCATTGATCCTCTAGCAATTGATAATATAGAGATTGCCATTCCTAGTCCCTTTTGCTACTTCTTTGCCTTCCATGGTTCTCACAAAACATCCATTCATGTTAAATTGCACTTTGTACCCATGAGTTACAAGTTTACTCACCGAAAGGAGGTTCTTCTTCATCTTTGGCACATGCAACACATCCTTGAGAGTGATTCTCTTGCTTATGCCCTTCACCACCACCTCCACTACAATGGCGCAAATTCTAATGGCTTGTACCATACAATTATCACCTAACCAAACCTTGGTTGCTTGAATTGGTTGATAAGTGTTAAATGAAACCTTGTAGGAATCATGTATTTGGTAAATCCGGAATCCACAATCCATTTGCTCATATCAATTATGGAAGGAGTTTGTTTTACCAAGAATGCAAAGTCTTCACCTCCATGGTCATGGAAGGCATTATTGGCATTCTCTCTTTCTCCTTTCTTTGCCTTGAAACAATTTCTAGCAAAATGGCCTGGTTTTCCACAAATGTAACAAGTTTGAAGAGGATAACGTTGAAAAGGGGTACTTGCCTTACTTGTAAATAGTGCTGATAGTTCCCCAATAGACTCCTTTTGTTTTCATTTAGTCACTTCATGGGCTAGTCTTGCTGTGACATAGTCCAAAGTGTTGAAGGAAAGAACTCATTTAGTTGTTGCTAATGGTCAATAGAGTATATGAGTAATGAGGGATATCCTACAAGGTTAGTTGCTGGTCTATATTGCCTTAGAATACAAGGAGAGGGCTGGTCCTAAGAGATATCCCATATGGGTTGTAACACATGGTACCTTGGTACTAGTATATAAGAAAAGGGTTGGCATGGGAAGAATTATCTCATACCACACTCTTTTTGTTATAGTGCAACCTTGCAGGTCCTAACTTACTTGTGTCGAGTATGTTTTCTATGTTTCAATAGCCTCTAATCCAGGTGCCTCTTCCTCCGCACATGCTATCTCCCAAAGATCCAATGACGCCAAAAGTAGCTCTATTTTGGCCTTCCAGTGGTGAAAGTTGTCACCTCTAAACTTTTCTACCATTCTTAAGCTATCATTCTCAAAAGATGCCATCTCAAGCTACAAGTAGGTCCAAAAATCTCTTGATTTGGAGTTATAATGCAAAAGATATGATTACTCAAAGATTGCTGAACTACAAATTCAGAATTCGCTGTTTTGCAACTTTTTGCATACTTTGAGTCCAAATCACGTCTAAATGGTGGGAAATGCTATGTCATGTAATTCTATGGCTTTCAAACATCTCCCTCACATCACCTCACTCAAAATGACTCAATTTCTCATAAAACTCTCAAATAGTAGTGTTACTTCAGCAAAGACACTATCAAGGTCTTGCACTAAGCTCATACACTCACAAATCCAGGAGTAATGACTTCAACAAAACACTAGTAATACTATACTATAAGATCTTAACCACTAAACAAGCAACAAAGAAAATAAAATGCAAGAACAACTTACTTGGTAAAAGAATGTGGGCCCATAACCTATTGAAATATAGAAAGCAAAAGGAGTCTATTAGGGAGCAATCAGCACTATTTACAAGACCAAGTAAGGCAAGTGCCCCTTTTCAACGTTATCCTCCTAAAACTGTTGAAGGAAAGAACTCATTTAGTTGTTGCTAATGGTCAATAGAGTATATGAGTAATGAGGGATATCCTACAAGGTTAGTTGCTGGTCTATAGTGCCTTAGAATACAAGGAGAGGGCTGGTCCTAAGAGATATCCCATATGGGTTGTAACACATGGTACCTTGGTACTAGTATATAAGAAAAGGGTTGGCATGGGAAGAATTATCTCATACCACATTCTATTTGTGAAGTGCAACCTTGCTGGTCCTAACTTGCTTGTGTGGAGTTTGCTTTCTATGTTTCAATAGGTTATGGGCCCACACTCTCTTACCAAGTAAGTTGTTCTTGCATTATTTTCTTTGTTGCTTACTTTGGTGGTTGGGATCTTATGGTAGAGTGTTGCTAGTGTGTTGTTGAAGTCATTGCTCCTGGATTTGTGAGTATATGAGTTTTTGTGCAAGACCTTGATAGTGTTTTTGCTGAAGTAACACTAGTGTTTGAAAGTTTCATGAGATAGTGAGTCATTTTGAGTGGAGTGACGTGAGGGAGACTTATGAGAGCCATAGAATTACTTTACAATTCATTCCCCACCATTTAGACGTGATTTGGACTCATAATTTACAAAAAGTTGCAAAACAGCGAATTCTGGGTTTGTGGTTCAGCGATCTTTGAGTAGTGATATCTTCTCCATTACAACTCCAAATCAAGAGTTTTTTGGACCTACGTGTAGCTTGAGATGGCATCTTTTGAAGGTGATAGCTTGAGAATGGTTGAAAAGTTCAAAGGTGACAACTTTCACCACTGGAAGGCCAAAATGGAGCTACTTTTGGCGTCATTGGATCTTTGGGATATTGTATGTGAGGAGGAAGAGGCACCTGGGGTAGAGGCAAGCATCAAGGAGCATAAGGAGTTCAAAAGACGAGAAAAGAAGGCTTTTGGCATAATTGCCACCAATTTAGATGAGAGCAACTTTGCTCATGTCATTTCTTGCAAAGGGGCAGCAGAGGCATGGAAGACTCTTTGCAACGTCTATGAGAGTAGAAATCTCTCCAATGTACTATGGTCAAGGCAAAAATTCTTCACCGTGAAGATGGAAGATGGTGAAGATCTCATGGCTCATGTGAATAAGGTAAAAGCACTTGCAAACCAACTTGCTGTTATTGACAAGCCTTTACCTGAAGAAGATGTTGTGATGACATTGCTCTCAAGCCTTCCAGACTCCTATTCCTCCCTCATTGTGGCATTGGAGTCAATTTCAAGAAAAGATCTTACTTTGGACTATGTCACGGCAAGACTAGCCCATGAAGTGACCAAAAGAAAGCAAAAGGAGTCTATTGGAGAGCAATCAGCACTATTCACGAGACCAAGTAAGGCAAGTACTTCCATTCAACGTAATCTTCCCAAAGCTTGTTATATTTGTGGAAAACCAAGGCATTTTGCTAGGGATTGTTTTAAGGCAAAGAGAGGAGAAAGAGAGAATGCCAATAATGCTTTTCATGACCATGGAGGTGATGACTTTGCATTCATGGCAAAACAAACTTCTTCCATGCTTGATATGAGCAAATGGATCGTGGATTCTGGATGTACCAAACACATGACTCCATACAAGTGTTCATTTAACACTTATCAACCAATTCCAGCAACTAAGGTTTGGTTAGGTGATAATGGTATGGTACAAGCCATTGGAATGGGCACCATTGTAGTGGAAGTAGTGGTCAAGGGCATAAGCAAGAAGATCACACTCAAGGATGTGTTGCATGTGCCAAAGATGAAGAAGAACCTCCTTTCGGTGAGTAAACTTGTAAGTCATGGGTGCAAAGTGCAATTCAATATGAATGGATGTTTTGTGAGAACCATGGAAGGCAAAGAAGTAGCAAAAGGGATTAGAGATGGCAATCTCTATATTATCAATTGCAAGCGCATCAATGGAGTAGAAGTTGCTGCTTTTGCTGAATTTCCATCAAATGAAGATAAGGTGGGCATTTGGCATCAAAGACTCTAAACCCTAAACCCTAAAGCAGGTCCTATGCATTGGGCAACCATCAAAAGAATCATGAGGTACTTGAAAGGCTCTTTGAACCATAAACTATGTCTTGGAGGAAATAACATTGTATTACATGGATATTGTGATGCGGATTGGGCTGGAGATACAAATGATAGAAGATCAACAACGGGCTATGTATTCTTTGTTGGAATGGGAGCCATATCTTGGAATTGTAAGAGACAACCAACCATTGCAAGGTCCACAATGGAGGCGGAGTATATGGCAGCAAGTCATGGAGCAATGGAGGCAATTTGGTTGAGGTTGTTGTTGGAAGACATTGGACTTGTGCAATTGGAAGCCACTCCATTGAGATGTGACAATCAAGGATGTTTGGCTTTTGCAAAGAATCCAAAGCATCATGCAAGAACCAAGCACATTGATATTCAACACCACTTTATAAGAGAGAAGATAGAGATGGGAGTTATTGATATGATGTATTGTGAAACCAAAGACATGTTGGCTGATTTGCTAACAAAAGCCTTGGTGAAAGAGAGACACAACATATTGAGTAAGGCATTAGGATTGATAGCTAATTGACCAATAGCAAAGTGGGAGTGTTGAAGGAAAGAACTCATTTAGTTGTTGCTAATGGTCAATAGAGTATATGAGTAATGAGGGATATCCTACAAGGTTAGTTGCTGGTCTATAGTGCCTTAGAATACAAGGAGAGGGCTGGTCCTAAGAGATATCCCATATGGGTTGTAACACATGGTACCTTGGTACTAGTATATAAGAAAAGGATTGGCATGGGAAGAATTATCTCATACCACATTCTATTTGTGAAGTGCAACCTTGCTGGTCCTAACTTGCTTGTGTGGAGTTTGCTTTCTATGTTTCAATAAAAACTTGTTACATTTGTGGAAAACCAGGCCATTTTGCTAGAAATTTTTTCAAGGCAAAGAGAGTCATCAATAAATGTAACAATAAATGTAACAAAGTATCTTGATCCTGCCATTGATGGTGTCCTCATAGGTCCAAAAAACATCAGAATGCACAATCTCCAACGATTTGGTTGCACGTGTTGCAACTCTACTTGGAAATGAAGCTCTTTGTTGTTTGCCTTGAATACAACCTTCACAAGTAAGATTTGTGCATGATTGACCAAGATCTAAGCCACTAACCATGGATTGGAGCTCCTTCATACTTTTGGCGTTCAAATGACTAAGGCATCGATGCCAAATGCCAAACTTGTCTTGATCTTGTGGAAATTCAGCAAAGGGAACACTTGTAACACTTCCTTCAATTTGATCTTCTTCATTTGATTCTTCACAGCAATCTCCACTACAATGGAGCCAATTCCAATGGCTTGCATCATGCCATTATTTCCTAACCATACTTTTGTTGTTGGAATTGTCTCGCAAGTGTCAAATGATCACTTGTATGGAGTCATGTGCTTGGTAGTACCCGAATCAATGATCCATTTGGACATGGCAGCCATAGACGTGCCTTCATTTGCCATGAATGCATAATCATCTCTACCAACTTCATCACATGCGTTGTTATTATTTTCTCTATTTTCTTTCTTGGCCTTGTAGCAATTTTGGGCAAAATGACCCTGTTTTCCACAAATGAAGGAAGTTCTTGCATTGCTTCTCACATTGTCACGTTGGTTGGAATAGGTACCTTTGCCTTGTCTTGAGAAGAGAGCTAAATCTTCACTTTGATGCTCCTTCTCTTTCCTTTTAGTTACTTCATGTGCAAGTCTTGATGTCACATAGTCCATTGTAAGCTCTTTTAACCTCAAAGACTCCAATGCCACAATGAGGTAGTTGTAGGACTCAAGAAGACTCATGAGGAGAGTCATGACAATATCACCATCTTTTAAAGGCTTGTCAACAATTGTGAGTTGATATGCAAGAGCCTTTACCTTATTAACATGTGTCATGAGGTCTTCACCTTCTTCCATCTTAGAAGTGAAGAATTTCCTTCTTGTGAAGAGGATGTTGGACAAGTTCTTACTCTCATATGTGTTGTAAAGTGTCTTCCATGCTTCCGCTGGTCCTTTGCAATGGATAATGTGAGGAAAGTTGGCTTCATCCAAATTGGTGGCAATCATGCCAAAAGCCATCTTTTCACGTCTTTTGAAGTCTTTGTGGTCCTTAGGGCTTGAATCTATGCTTGGAAAGTCTTCACTCTCATCTACAATGTCCCAAAGGTCCAAAGATGCCAACAAAAGCTCTATTTTGATCTTCCAATGGTAGAAATTGTTATCTTTGACTATTAGCAACTTACCTAAGAAAATATTCTCTACGAGATAACTTATTCTATTTTTACTATTACCTATTTATCTCAACATCTTTATCTTTTATTCTATTGGATAAAGTATTAACAAGGAAATATCTCAAGTCTAAAAATGAGTCATAAGTGTGTGTCATAAGATACCCTCTTAGGTCATGAGATGCCAAAGGAACCTAAGAGCATGTGTGTAAGACGTAAAAATAAATAGTATTGGACATAGGATACTCTTGGGACTCCTGAGATGCCAAAAGGATCCTAGGACCATGTGTGTAAAAGTCAAAGAGTGGACGTTGTCTTTATTGAAACATAGAAAACATAATAAACATAAGTAAGTTAGGACCAACAAGGTTGCTCTTTAACAAATAGAGTGTCGTATGAGATAATTCTTTCCATGCTAATCCTTTCCTTATATACTAGTACCATGGTTCTTAGTGCTACATTCCATATGGGATATCTCCTAGGACCAGCCCTCCTCTTGTACTCTAATGTACTATAGACCAATACCTAACCTTAGGACATATCCCTAACAACTCTTGTACTCTATTGACCATTAGCAACTACTTAAAGAGTCCTTTCGTTCAACACTCCCACTTTGCTATTTGTCAATTACCTATCAATCCTATTACCTTACTCAACTTGTTGTGTCTTTCTCTAACTAAGGCTTTTGTCAACAAATCAGCCAACATGTCTTTGGTTTCACAATACATCATATCAATAACCCCCATCTCTATCTTCTCTCTTTTAAAATGATGCTGAATATCAATGTACTTGGTTCTTGCATGATGATTTGGATTCTTTGCAAAAGCAAGACATCGTTGATTGTCACACCTCAATGGAGTGGCCTCCACTTGCACAAGTCCAATATCTTCCAATAACAACCTCAACCAAATTGCCTCCATTGCTCCATGACTTGCTGCCATGTACTCCGCCTCCATTGTGGACCTTGCAATGGTTGGTTGTCTCTTGCAATTCCAAGATATGGCTCCCACTCCAACAAAGAATACGAAGCCCATTGTTGACCTTCTATCGTTTGCATCTCCAGTCCAATCCGCATCACAATATCCATGTAATGCAATATTATCTCCTCCAAGACATACTTTGAGGTTTAAAGAGCCTATCAAGTACCTCATGATTCTCTTGATGGTTGCCCAATGCATAGGACCTGGTTTTGCCATGTGTTGGCTAACAACACTTATCGCAAATACAAGATCCATCCTTGTACCTACCATTGCATACATGAGTGAGACTACTGCTACCTTGTATGGTATGCCTTACATTTGATGCTCAACTTTACCATACTCCTCATCTGTGAGCTTCATCAACTTCAAGTTGGCCTCCAAAGGACTTCCAATGGGCTTGCAATCTCCCATGTTGAATCGTTTCAATACTTCTTCAATGTACTTGCTTTGGCTCGATGTGATGGTCTTTGATTCTCTACTTCTTGTGAATTCCACACCCAAACAATAATGGAGCTCTTCCAAATCACTCATCTCAAACTCTCCCTCCAATTTCTTCTTCAACCAATCCAATCTTACCATAGTGTTGCTTAAGATGTTAAAATCATCTACATAGAGGATCACAACCAGCAAGAAGTCCTTGGCTTGCAATACATATAAAGAATGGTCAGTTTCACTTCTTACATAATCTTTCTTCACAAAGAATGAGTCAATCCATTGGTACCATGCTCTTAGTGATTGCTTGAGTCCATACAATGACTTCCGCAACTTGCAAACAAGGTGGTGTTTGTCTTGTTCAATAAATCCTTGAGGTTGCTACATAAAGATGTCTTTTTCTAATTTTCCATTCAAGAATGCTTTCTTGACGTTCATTTGATGCATCTCAAGGTCCATTGATGCTCCTATTGCTACTATGGTTCTAATGGTGGCAAACTTTGCCACGGGTTGAAATGTCTTATTTAAGTGCACTCAAGCAACTTGTGAGTAGCCTTTGGCAACTAATCTTACCTTGTACTTCACAACATTGTCCATAGCATCTCTCTTGGTTCTAAATACCTACTTACATCCCATTGCTTATTGATTTGGTGGAAGTGGAGTCAACTTCCATGTCTCATTGTCCATAAGAGGTTTTTATTCTTCATGCATGGCAATCTCCCACTTCATTGCATCACCTCACCTCATTACATCACACAAAGTCAATGGATCATCAAGAAGAGCAATATTTGCATGGTCTTCACTTTCTTGTGGAAAGATGTAGTTCTTCCACCATTCACCTAGTGGTCTTCGCTAACATGTTGGATATCTTCTTTCATGCAAAGGAGATGAGCCTTCCTGCACCTCTTATTGCCTTGTATGGCTCATGGAGTTCTTTCTCTTACTCATTGGTTGGTATTCTTCATCTTTATTCTCGTCATTGTCGTTGTTGTATCTTGCTGGAATTGAAGTCTACATAGTATTGGACTCTTCTATCATGGCAGCTTCCTCTCCTTCTTCACTTTGAGAATGTTCTTCTTCATCTTCTTCTTTGTTTGCTGGAATTGAAGATGTGTCCACAAACACACCACTACTCCTACTTGGACACATCTCTCACTTTTTACTACCACTTTTATACTCCAAGAACTCTACATCACGACTTTTGATGATCTTTTTGGTATCTAAATACATGAGCCTATATGCCTTGGTGCCTTCACAATAACCAAGGAATACATATCTTGTACCCTTTGTATCAAGTTTGCCTCTCATACTATCTAGAACGTTGACATATGCAATACACCTAAAAATCTTTATGTGAGATATGCAAGGTTTGTTAAGAGTCCAAGCTTCTTGGGGAGTCATTCCTTCAAGTGCACTTGTGGGACACCTATTTTTTATATATACGGCATTTACCACAGCTTCCGCCCAATATTCATACCCAAGTTTTTGAGCATGAATTATACTCCTTGTCATCTCAACATTGGTGTAATTTGCTCTTTCAGCAACTCCATTTTATTGTAGGCTGTAGGGAGTGGAGGATTGTCTTACAATACCTTCATGCTTCAATAACTCTATTGAGAAAAGAACACCATAAGCATAACACAAATAAGTAGAAATCAGCAAGGATGCACATAAGAGAAGTGTGGAATGAGATTGTTCTCTCTTCCAACTCTCGTTACTTATAGGTGGTGCTTGCTGCCCTAAAAGGACTTCTTCCACCAATTGACTTTTACACATATGCTCCTTGGATCCTTTGGCTCATACCACGAGGGTATCCAAGGATCCTATGGCATCTTACATACCACGAGGGTATCCTATGCCATATACTAATTATTCTTAACTAGTTCCTTCGATATTCCCTAGGACACACTTTATCCTCTTGACTTTGACTCTTTGTCCTTGACCGCATCTTATGTCCATAGGATTTTTTTTTCTATATGCCAAGAGTCAAGCCTTTAACCATTAGCAACTTTTCTAAGGTAATATCCTTTACGAGGTAATTTATTCTACTTTAACTATTATCTATTCATCTTTATCTTTTACCTCAACACTTCCACTTTGCTAATTGTCAAAGCCCTTCAAACCTAATGCCTTTGTCAACATATGATGTCTATCTATGACCAATGCCTTTGTTAACAAATCAGCAAGCATATCTTTTGTTGCACAATACTTCAACTCAATCACTCCCATTTCAATCTTCTCTCTTATAAAGTGATGTTGAATGTCAATGTGCTTGGTTCTTGAATGATGCTTTGGATTCTTTGTAAAAGCAAGGCATCCTTGATTGTTACAATTCAATGGACTTGCTTCCAATTGCACAAGTCCAATGTCCTCCAAAACTTGCCTTAACTATGTTGCTTCTATTGCACCCTGGCTTGCTGCCATGTACTCCGCCTCTATTGTGGACCTTGCAATTGTGGGTTGCTTCTTGCAATTCCAAGAAATTGCTCCCACTCTAACAAAGAATACATAGCCCATTGTTCACTGCTTATCATTTGCATCTCCAACCCAATCTGCATCACAATAATCATGCAAAGCAATACTTTCACCTCCCTGGCACAATTTGAAGTTTAAAGTGCCATTGAAGTACCTCATGATCCTCTTGATGGTTGCCCAATGAATTGGTCCTGCTTTTGACATGTGTTGACTTACGACACTCACCGCATAAGCAAGATCCATCCTTGTGCCAACCATTGCATACATGAGTGATCCAACTACTGCCTTGTATGGAACACCTTGCATTTGGCTTTCATCTTGTACAAACTCTTCATCCGTGAGCTTCATCAACTTCAAATAGGACACGAAATATGTTCCAATAGGCTTGCAATCCTCCAATTTCTTCTTCAACCAATCCAATCTTACTATAGTCTTGCTTAAGATGATTAAATCATCTACATAGAAGATCACAACTAGCAAGAAGTTCTTGGCTTACAGTATATACAAAGAATAGTCAGCTTCAATCTTTACAAAACCTTCTTTCACAAAGAATGAGTCAATGCTTTGGTACCATGCTCTTGGTGATTTCTTGAGTCCATACAATGACTTCTTCAACTTACAAACAACGTGGTATTTTTCTTATTCAATAAACCCTTGAAGTCTTCTTCTAATTTTCCATTCAAGAATGCTATCTTGACGTCTATTTGATGCATCTGAAGGTCCATTGATGCTCCAATTGCTACTAGAATTCTAATAGTGGTGAACTTGGCCATGCGTGCAAATGTCTCAATAAAGTCCATTCCAACAACTGGTGAGTAGCTTTAAGCAACCAATCTTACCTTATACCTAACAACATTGCCCATAGCATCTCTCTTGATTCTAAATACCCACTTACATCCAATTGCTGATCGATTTGGTGGAAGTAGAGTCAACTCCCATGTCTCATTGTCCATAAGAGATTTATATTCTTCTTGCATGGCAATCTCCCACTTCATTGCATCACGATACCTCATTGCATCACACAAAGTCAATGGATCATCAAGAAGAGCAACATTGGCATGGTCTTCACTTACTTTTGGAAAGATGTGGTTCTTCCACCATTCACCTTGTGGTCTTCTCTCACGTGTTGGATATCTTCTTTCATGCAAGGATATCTTCTTTCATACAAGAGGAGGACTGGTCCTAGAAGATATCCCATATGGGTTGTAGCACTTGGTACCTTGGTACTAGTATATAAGGAAAGAGTTGGCATGGGAAGAATTATCTCATACCACACTCTGTTTGTTATAGTGCAACCTTGCTGGTCCTAACTTACTTGTGTGGAGTATGCTTTCTATGTTTCAATAGGTTATGGGCCCACATTCTCTTACCAAGTAAGTTGTTCTTACATTATTTCTTTGTTGCTTGTTTTTGGTGGTTGAGATCTTATGGTAGAGTATTGCTAGTGAATTGTTGAAGTCATTGCTTCTAGATTTATGAGTTTATGAGCTTATGGTAGAGTGTGTTGAGGTAAAAGATAAAGATGTTGAAATAAATAGCTAATAGTAAAAGTAGAATAAGACAAAGAGATGAGAAAGAGAGAATGTGAACAATGCTTTTCATGACCATGGAGGTGAAGACTTTATATTCATGGCAAAACAAACTCCTTCCATGCTTGATATGAGCAAATGGATTGTGGATTCCGGATGTACTAAACACATGACTCCATACAAGTGTTCATTTAACACTTATCAACCAATTCCAGAAACCAAGGTTTGGTTAGGTGATAATGGTATGGTACAAGCCATTGACATGGGCACCATTGTAGTAGAGGTGGTGGTGAAGGGCATAAGCAAGAGAATCACTCTCAAGGATGTGTTGCATGTACCAAAGATGCAGAAGGACCTCCTTTCGGTGAGTAAACTTGTAATTCATAGGTACAAAGTGTAATTTAATATGAATGGATGTTTTGTGAGAACCATGGAAGGCAAAGAAGTAGCAAAAGGGACTAGGGATGGCAATCTCTATAATATCAATTGCAAGAGGATCAATGGAGTGGAGGTTGCTGCCTTTGCTGAATTTCCATCAAATGAAGATAAGGTGGACATTTGGCATCAAAGACTTGGGCATTTGAATGCCAAAAGCATGAAGGGGCTTCAATCCAAGGTAAGTGGCATAGACCTTGGCCATTCTACCATGAATCTTGCTTGTGAGGGATGCGATGAAGGTAAACAACATAGGACATCATTTCCTAGAGGAGTTGCAACAAGAGCAAACCAGTTGCTGAAGCTTGTGCATTCGGATGTTTGTGGATCCATGAGGACACCATCTATGAATGGTAGTGAAAAGTGGGAGATGTGTCCAAGTGGGAGTAGTAGTGTGTTTGTGGACACATCTTCAATTCAAGCAAACAAACAAGAAGATGAAGAAGAGCATTCTCAAAGTGAAGAAGAGGAGGAAGATGCTATTATAGAAGAGCCCAATACTATGAAGACTTCAATTCCAGCAAGATACAACAAGGACAATGAAGAGAATGAAGATGAAGAATACCATCCAATGAGTAAGAGAAAGAACTCCATAAGCCATATAAGGTAGTAAGAAGTGCATGAAGAATCATCCTCTTTGCATGAAAGAAGATATCCAACACGTGAGAGAAGACCACAAGATGAATGGTGGAAGAACCACATCTTTCTACAAGTAAGTGAAGACCATGCCAAAGTTGCTCTTCTTGATGATCCATTGACTTTATGGTGATGCAATGAAGTGGGAGAATGCCATGGAAGAAGAATACAAATCTCTTATGGATAATGAGACATGAGAGTTGACTCCACTTCCACCAAATCGTTCTGCAATTGGATGAAAGTGGGTGTTTAGAACCAAGAGAGATGCAAACGATTCAATGTCAACAATGGGCTATGTATTCTTTGTTGGAGTGGGAGCCATATCTTCCAATTGCTAGTGACAACCAAACATTGCAAGGTCCACAATAGGGGCGAAGTACAGGGCAGCAAGTCATGAAGCAATGTAGGCAATGTGGTTGAGGTTGTTATAGATAGATATTGAACTTGTACAATTGGAGGCCATTTCATTGAGGTGTGACAATCAAGGATGTCTTGCTTTTACAAAGAATCCAAAGGATCATGCAAGAACTTAGTTCATTGATATTAAGCATCATTTCATAAGAGAGAAGATAGAGATGGAGGTTATTGATATGATGTATTGTGAAACCAAAGACATGTTGGCTGATTTGTTGACAAAAGCCTTAGTTAGAGAAAGACACAACAAGTTGAGTAAGGAATTAGGATAGATAGCTAATTGACCAATAACAAAGTGGGAGTGTTGAGAAAAGAACTCTTTAAGTAGTTACAAATGGTCAATAGAGTACAAGTGTTGTTAGGAATATTCCATAAGGTTAGGTACTGGTCTATAGTACATTAGAGTACAAGGGGAGGACTGGTCCTAGAAGATATCCCATATGGGTTGTACCACTTAGTACCTTGGTACTAGTATTAAACGAAAGTATACATACAAAAGTTGCACTCCTTGCTGATCCATTGAATATATGTGATGCTATGAAGTCTACGAATGCGTTGAAGTAGGAGGAGGCTATGGAAGAAGAGTATAAATCTCTCATGAGGAATGGAAAATGGCAATTGACTCAACTTCCACCAAATCGATCTTCAATTGGTTGTAAGTGGGTGTTTAGAACCAAGAGAGATGCAATGGATGATATTATGAGATATAAGGCAAAGCTAGTTGCCAAAGGATACTCACAAGTTGCTGGTGTTGATTTCAATGAGACATTTGCTCCCGTGGCTAAGTTCACCACCATTAGAACCATTGTGGCAATTGGGGCAGCAATGGACTTGGAGATGCATCAAATGGATGTGAAGACGGCTTTCTTGAATGGAGAGTTGGAAGAAGACATCTACATGGATCAACCTCAAGGATTTGTAGAAGAAGGCAAGCAATATCTTGTTTGTAAGTTGAAGAAATCCTTGTATGGATTCAAGCAATCTCCAAGGGCATGGTATCAAAGAATTGACACATTCTTTGTTAATGAAGGATTCCAAAGAAGTGAGGCTGACCATTCTATGTATGTGATACAATCAAAAGAGTTCTTGATGATTGTTATTCTTTATGAAGATGATTTAATCATCTTAACCAATACTTTAAAGATGATGGATTGGTTGAAGGTAAAGTTAGAAAAGGAATATGAGATGAGTGATTTGGGAGAGCTTCACTCTTACTTAGGAGTGGAATTTGCAAGAAATCGTGGTAACAAGACCATCACAATGAGCCAAAGGAAGTACATTGAAGGAGTGTTGAATTGATTCATTATGGAGGATTGCAAGCTTATTGGAACACCTTTGGAGTCCAATTTGAAGTTGATGAAGCTCACGGATGAAGAGTTTGCACAAGTTGAAGGCCAAATGCAAGGTGTTCCATATAAGGCAGTAGTTGGGTCACTCATGTATGCAATGGTTGGCAGAAGGGTGGATCTTGCTTATGCGGTGAGTGTCGTAAGTCAACACATGTCAAAAGTAGGACCACTTCATTGGGCAACCATCAAGAGGATCATGAGGTACTTGAAAGGCACTTTGGACTTCTAATTGTGCCTTGGAGGTGAAAGTATTGCTTTGCATGGTTATTGTGATGCGGATTGGGTAGGAGATGCAAATGATAAGCGGTCAACAACGGGCTATGTATTCTTTGTTGGAGTGGGAGTAATTTCATGGAATTGCAAGAGGCAACCCACAATTGCAAGGTCCACAATGGAGGCGGAATACATGGCAGCAAGCCAAGGTACAATGGAAGCAACATGGTTAAGGCAAGTTTTGGAGGACATTGGACTTGTGCAATTGGAAGCAACTCTATTGAATTGTAACAATCAAGGATGCCTTGCTTGTGCAACGAATCCAAAGCATCATTCAAGAACCAAGCACATTGACATTCAACATCACTTTATAAGAGAGAAGATTGAAATGGGAGTGATTGACTTGAAGTATTCAGCAACAAAAGATATGCTTGCTGATTTGTTAATAAAGGCATTGATAAAAGATAGACATCATATGTTGACAAAGGCATTAGGTTTGAAGGGCTTTGACAATTAGCAAAGTGGGAGTGTTGATGTAAATGATAAAGATGTTGAGATAGGTAATAATAAAAGTTGAATAAGTTATCTTTTAGAGAATATTCTCTTAGGTAAGTTGCTAATGGTCAAAGACAACTAAGGACTAAGTGGCGGCTAGAGTCTCGACACGCGGCTAGGTTTAATGTCTCGACAGACGACTAGGTGTAGAATCTCGAGAGGCGGTTAATATTAGGGTCTCGAGTGGCGGCTAGTTATAGATGAATGTAGATGAGGTCCATATATATTGGATGTGAACTTTGATTATAAGTAATGGGTGTTGGAAGTAAGAGTCATCTCATTCCACACTTCTCTTATGTGCAACCTTGCTGATTTCTACTTACTTGTGTTATGCCTATAGTATTTTTTCAATATGTGCAACAAAAGATATGCTTGCGGAGTTGTTAACAAAGGCATTGATCATAGATAGACATCATATGTTGACAAAGGCATAAGGTTTGAAGGGCTTTGACAATTAGCAAAGTGGGAGTGTTGAGGTAAAAGATAAAGATGAATAGATAATAGTTAAAGTAGAATAAGTTACCTCATAAAGGATATTACCTTAGGTAAGTTGCTAATGGTCAAAGGCTTGACTCTTTGCATATAGAAAAAGCATCCTATGGACATGGGATGCGGTCAAGGACAAAGAGTCAAAGTCAAGAGGATAATGTGTGTCTTAGGGAATATCCAAAGAACTAGGTAAGAATAATTAGTATATAGCATAGGATACCCTCGTGGTATGTAAGATGCCATAGGATCCTAGGATCCTTGGATACGCTCGTGGTATGAGTCAAAGGATCCAAGGAGCATATGTGTAAAAGTCAAATGGTGGAAGAAGTCCTTTTAGGGCAGCAAGCACCACCTATAAGTAATGAGAGTTGGAAGAGAGAACAATCTCATTCCACACTTTTCTTATGTGCAACCTTGCTGATTTCTACTTACTTGTGTTATGCTTATAGTGTACTTTTCTCAATAGTATCTCACTGAAAATACTTTCAACTCAACTTATGAAGCTTTCTACAAGTAATTGTACCCTCATGGAACTCACAATCACTCATCTTAATCACTTTCTCATCAAAACACTCAAGAATAATGAACAAACTTCACCAACTCAAAAGACACTATCAAGGTCTTTCTACAAAGGCTTAATCTCACAAAGCAAGGAGATAAGAATCCACAAAGCAATGTTAGATATGTACAAGCTTAATACCAATAGCCTCCTTATACCAACAAACCTTTTTGAGGTAAAAAATTAAGATGAATAGATAATAGTTAAAGTAAAATAAGTTACTTCATAAAGGATATTACCTTAGGTAAGTTGCTAAAGGTCAAAGGCTTGACTCTTTTCATATAGAAAAATCATCCTATGGACATAGGATGCGGTCAAAGACAAAGAGTCAAAGTCAAGAGTATAAAGTGTGACCTATGGAATATCCAAAGAACTAGGTAAGAGGAATTAGTATATGGCATAGGATACCCTCGTGGTATGTAAGATGCCATAGGATCCTAAGATCTTTGGATACCCTTGTGGTATGAGCCAGAGGATCTTAGGAGCATATGTGTAAAAGTCAAATGGTAGAAGAAGTCCTTTTAGGGAGCAACTACCACTGATAAGTAACGAGAGTTGGAAGAGAGATCAATCTCATTCCACACTTCTCTGATGTGCAACCTTGCTGATTTCTACTTACTTGTGTTATGATTATATTTTTATTTTTTTAATAATCTCAAGCTACAAGAAGGTCCAAAAAACTCTTGATTTGGAGTTGTAATGCAAAAGATATGACTACTTAAAGATTGCTGAACTAGAATTGCAGAATTCGCTGTTTTGCAACTTTTTGCATATTTTGAGTCCAATTTACGTCTTAATGGTTGAGAATAGTTTTTAATTTGATTTTATGACTTTCAAACGTCTCTCTCTCGTCACTTCACTCAAAATGACTCACTTTCTCAGAAAACTCTCAAATACTAGTACTCCTTCAACAAAGACACTATCAAGGTCTTGCACTAAGCTCATACACTCACAAATCCAGAAGCAATGACTTCAAATATTCACTAGCAATACTCTACCATAAGATCTCAACCACCAAAAATAAGCAACAAAGATATAATGTAAGAACAACTTACTTGGTAAGAGAATGTGGGCCCATAACCTATTGAAATATAGAAAGCATATTCTACACAAGTAAGTTAGGACCAACAAGGTTGCACTTTAACAAATAGAGTGTGTTATGAGATAATTCTTCTCATGCCAACCCTTTCCTTATATACTAGTACCAAGGTACCAAGTGCTACAACCCATATGAGATATTTCCTAGGATCAGCCCTCTCCTTGTACTCTAATACACTATAGACTAGCACCTAACCTTATGGGATATCCGTAACAACACTTGTACTCTATTGACCAATAGCAACTACTTAAAGAGTTCTTTTCTTCAACAAATCCTTCACTAATGCATTTGTACGCACATCAATAAGCATGTCATTTGTAGCACATTTCTTCATACCTATTATTTCATTTGTAATCTTCTCTCGTATGAAATGATGTTGAACATCAATGTACTAGGTCCTTGAGTGGTATTTTGGATTCTTGGAAAATATAAGATATCCTTGATTGTCACATATAATAAGAGTTGCTTCTAATTGCACTAGACTAATATCTTTTAAGATTTGCCTTATCCAACACGCTTCCATTGCATAATGACTTGTTGTCACGTACTCTGTCTCCATCGTTGATCTTGTAATGATAGGTTGTCTCTTACAATTCCATGAAATGACTCCCACTCCAATGAAGAACACATATATTATTGTAGATCTTCTCTCATTTGCATCTCGAGTCCAATCCACATCACAACAACCTTGCAAGTCAATGTTCTTACTACTAAGGCATAATTTGAAGTCTTTTGTAACTTTGAAGTACCTCAATATATTCATTACCATTTTCCAATACATTGGTCGAGCCTTAGGCATGTCTTGGCTTAAAATACTCACCGCATATGCAAGATCCACTCTTATGGCCACCATTGCATTTATGAATTAGTCTACTGCTATTTTGTATGGAGTTCTTTGCATCTCATCTTCAACTTGTATAAATTCCTCATCCATGAGCTTCATCAATTTCAAATTTATCTCTAAAGGTGTTCCAATAGGCTTGCACACCTATATGTTGAATCGTTTCAACACTTCTTCAATTATATTGGTACTTGGTTTGGCTCATTGTAATGATCTTGTTACCATGATTTCTTACAAATTTTACTTTCAAGCAATAGTGCAACTCTTAAATCACTCATCTCATATTTCTTTTTTAATTTGGCCTTCATTCAATCCATCTTTTTTATATTGTTAGCTAGGATGATCAAATCATTAGCATAAAGGATTACAATCAGTAAGAATTCTCTAGATTACATCACATATAATGAATGATCAGCTTCACTCTTTACAAATCCTACATTAGTAAAGAAGGTCTTAATTCAATGGCACCATCCCTTTGGTGATTGTTTCAATCTACAGAAAGATCTCTTCAATTTGCTCACAAGATGTTCTTTGTCTAATTGTACAAATCCTTGAGGTTGATCCATTTAGAGGTCTTCTTACAACTTTCTATTCAAAAAGGCCGTCTTCACATCCATTTGATGTATTTCCAAATCCATTGCTACTTTAATTGCTACAATGGTCCTATTGGTGGTGAATTTGGCAATGGTGTCATATTATGGTTTGGCTACTATATGAAAATAATGTGATTATGTACTTAATATATAAATTATTGAGTCATATGGTGAGGGATATTTTTGTAGATTTTAGTTGGTTGTAGAATATAATTTGATTATTTTTTTAAGAAGAGGTTGATTAAAAAGATTACTATAGAATTTGTATAACTTTAATTTTCTTTTGATAGTGGCTTTTGAGATTGATTTTGGTTGATAGTAACTTCAAAATATTTGATAGAAATTGAGGATCAACAATTGCAACTGGAGAGAGCACTTTTGCGGCTACACTTTATGTATATGGCTTGCTTGATTTTAAGTTGAAGTGAAGGAGTTATTCGATTTTAAAGTTAGTACATACAATCTAAGGGTAGTAAGTGACTTGATTAACTTATGGTTGCATTTAGGGCTATATCTTAAGCATTTTGAAAAGATTTTGGCTTAAAATTTCAAAAAATGTGTAATTTTATGTTAGTAAACTTTGTACATAAGATTTGTGACATTTGAGTATTGGATTCTTGAGGTATTAAGAAAATAAAGCTCCAATGCTTATAAATTAGGGTTTCTTAGATATCACAAGATCGGGAGTAAATTTGCAGTTGATAATTTTTTCAGATTAAAATTAATGATGAATTCTACCTATTCTATATATTTAAGACAAACTAAATGGCTTGATCAAGAGTTATGAATTTTTAAACTCGGCACAAGAAAACTCTTTGCGGAAAAAATAAGTTTTGAAGGGATAGTGTTATATTTTGAGTTTTATGCAAATTAAAGGAGTTTTGGAAGCTAAAAAAAGATTCATATAAAGGTTTAAGCTACACTCTCTATAACTGGATATCTAGTATATTCTCAAATAGCAAATCACGCCATACAACAATGGGTGTAGAGGTCCCATTGAAATCAATTCTAGCAACTTGTGAATATCATTTTGCAACTAATGTTGCCTTGTGCCTCACCACCACATCCAATATATTTCTTTTAGTCCTAAATACCCACATACAATCAATACTAGATTGATTTGCTAGAAGAGGTGCTAATTCTAATGTACCATTGTGTATAAGAGATTAGTACTCATCTTCCATAGCCTTCTCCCACTTATTTACATCTTCACACTTCATAGCATCACACAAAGACAATGGATCAATAAGAAGAGCAATATTTGTATGTTTTTCAATTACTTGAGAGAAGACGTGATCCTTTCACCATTCGTTACATTGCCTTCTTTCTCTCAAAAGATATCTCCTTTGACTTGTAGATGAACATTCACCTTCTTGTACTCTTTGTTCTCTTCCAACCTTCTTCTCTCTTAAACCTTGTTGTTTCTCACTCAATGGTTGGTACTCTTCATCATTATCATCATCCCAATCTTCAATATCTTGATTTCTTTCATTGCTAATTCTATCAATTATAGGAACCTTCATCTTTTCAATTTTCTTTGGCTTTTCATCTTCATCATCTTCATTGTCTTCATCTTCTTGTTTCTTTGGTGAATTCAAAGATGTGTCTACAAACACACTATTACTCCCACTTAAACACATCTCCAAATGCTCACAAGTACTCTTGTGCTCCAAAAACTCAACATCACGACTTTTGATGATCTTCTTGGTTCCAAGCATATTAACTTTTATGTCTTAGTACCTTCTTAATAACCAAGAAACATACACTTTGTACCTTTTGCATCAAGCCTGGACCTCATACAATCTGGTATTTTTGCATATGCAATGCAACCAAAGATCTTCATATGAAAAATGTAAGGTTGTCTCCCACTCCAAGCTTCTTGTCATGTTATTGATGCAAGAAATTTGAAGATTAGTAACTACTTGCTTAGTTACAACCACATAGAGATTAAACATAGTATGATTCTAATAGTCAAAAGGCAGCAAAGAATTAAAGTAAGTTATTGTGATGGCACCAAGGATATTTCGGTGGTAGCTAGGTTAAAAAAGAATTTAAGATTTAGTTGGATGAAGTACAAATGGATGTAATATCAAAAGGATGGAAGTTGCCTCATTGGTTAGCAAACCACCACCTATAAATAAAGAGTGTTGGAAGTAAGAATTATCTTTTTCTACACTTTTCTTAGACTACAATCTTTGCTGATGCTGAGTAATTGTAGCTTTTAGACTTCATTTCTTCAATAGGTTATTGGCCCACTCACATTTGCTTGAATATTTTCTGAAGTTTTTTGAAGTGGTTTTGTGAGTGTGGAGTAGATCAAGTTGTTGTTGCTGATGTTAGGCTTTAGAAGAACCTTACTTTCAGATTCAGATGTAGATCTAGATCTTGGTTTGTTCTTACTTGTAGTTAAGAGCATTTTGGTATTGGTGTTTGGTTTCATTCACTTAAAAGAAAAGTTTGAATTAAGCTATATTTGAGATAGGTCCTTGGTGATCTAACTTAATAGTTTCATATTATGGTGTATAGAGGTGATTTGTGAAGATAAAAGAGATAGTAGAGTGGCAAGTCAGATATGAGACACTTAGATAAGTCATCTGACTTGTGACAAGTTTTAGAAGTTAAGTTGGGAGTATTTATTGAGAGTGAAAATACTAATTTGTTCACAAAGAAGGATTTTATGATTGTAAGGTAGCAAAACTTGCTTACTGATTTTGAGACCATTAGGACTTCGTCTTATAATCTTTTTATTAATATAACTCTTCTTTAGACATGGCTTCAAGTGAAAGTGAAGAATTGAGAGTTATTGAGAAGTTTAGAGGTGACAATTTCTACCATTCGAAGGTAAAAATAGAGCTTTTGTTGGCATCTTTGCATCTTTAAAATATTATAGATGAAAGAGAAGAGGCTCGAAGCAAAGATGCTAATATGAAGGAGAAAAAAGAGTTCAAACGTCATGAAAAGAAGGCTTTTGGATTGATTGAAACCAATGTGGATGAAGCCAACTTCTCCCACATTATCTCTTGAAAAGCACCAGCGGAAGCATGGAAGATTCTTTGGAACATCTATGAAAGCAAAAACTTATCCAACATCATCTATACAAAAAGGAAGTTCTTCACTTCCAAGATGGAAGAAGGTCAAGACCTTATGGCTCATGTCAATAAAGTAAAGGCTCTTACAAACCAACTAGCAATTGTTAACAAGCCTTTAGAAGAAAGTGATATTATCATGACCTTGCTAATAAGCCTTCTCAAATCCTACAACTATCTTATTGTGGCATTAGAGTCCATCAAGCTAAAATAGCTTACAATGGATTATGTGACAGGAAGACTTGCCCATGAAGTAACCAAGAAGAAAGAAAAGGAGCCTCAAGATTAAGATACAATATTGTACTCACGTCAAAGTAAGGGAAACTATTCAAATAAACGAGGTAATGTCAAATCTTACTTCATTTGTGGCAAAGTAGGCCATTTTGGTCGAAATTACTACAAAGGCAAAAAGATGGAAAAGGAGAATATAAAGAATTTGCAAGATGAGTTTGATGGACAAGATTATACATTCACAACAACAAATGGCACCTCTATGGCTGCCATGTTAAGATCAATTGTGGATTCAGGTTGTTTCAAGTATATGACACCTTCTAAGTATTCATTTGACTCTTATGAGGCTATTCCAGCATCAAATGTGGTATTGGCAGATAGTGGTACATGTGAAGCCATTGGAATTGGCTCAATTATGGTGGATGTGGTTGTGCTTGGACAAACCAATAGCATCAGATCCGAAAACGTCCTTCATGTGCCTAAGATGAAGTAAAAACCTACTTTAGGTGAATAAACTTGTAATGGAAGGTTTTAAAGTTCAATTTGACATAAATGGATGTGTTGTAAAAACATTGAATGGAGACATGGTCTTCAAAGGCTTAAAAGAAGAGAATATGTACTACCTCATTTGACAGAAGGTGAATGGAGTAGAAGTAGCCGCATTTGCTTAGTTTACATCAAACCAAGACAAGTTGAATATATGGCATCATCTCCTTAGCCATTTAAATGTGAAGAGCATGAGAGAGCTCAAGACCATGGTAAGTGGCTTAGATCATGGCAATACAAGCCATAATGCAAAACAACTTGCATGTGAAGGATGCTTACAAGGAAAACAACAAAAGGCCTCATTTCCAAAGAATGTAGCAACATGTGCTACCAAGTTGCTAGAGATTGTCCATTGTGGTATATGTGGACCTATGAAGAACAGAAGTATTAAAAGATCAAGGTATTTTCTCACTTTCATGGATGTTTATTCAAGAAAAATTTGGATCTACATTCTTAAAGCCAAGAGTGAATGCTATTGGAGGTTTAAGGAGTTTAAAGAACTTGTTGAGAAACGAAGTGAATGCAAAATCAAGGTGCTGTGTATTGACAATGGACGTGAGTATATGTCTAAGCAAACCACCATCTTTAAGTAAAGAGTATTGAAAGTAAGAATTATCATCTCCACATTTTTTTTAGACTACAATTCTTGCTAATGCTAAGTATTTATAGCTTTTAGACTTCTTTTTTTTAATACATAGTACTAGTTGAATACCTATTTTTTATATATAATGCATTCACCATAACTTCCGCCAAAAACTCATCTCGAAGATTTTGAGTATGAAACATGCTTCTTGCCATCTCTACAATGGTTTGATTTACTCTTTTGGCAATATCATTTTGTTGTGGAGTGTATGGACTTGTGGTTTGTCTAGCAATTGGTTCATTCTTCAAATAAACATCAAATTACTTAGACATATATTCACCTCCATTGTTCATACGCAGCACCTATTAAGAAAACAAGTACTTAGAAGACACAACTCTTAGCATCAGCAAGGTTGCACACAAAGAGAGTATGGAGTAAGATGTCTCTCACTTCCAACATCCATTACTTATAGGTGGTAGTTGCTGCCCTAAAAGACAATGTCTACTCTTTGACTTTTACATACATGGCCCTAAGATCCTTTTGGCATCTCACGAGTCCCAAGAGTATCCTATGTCTAATACTAATTACTCTTACGTCTTATACATATGCTCTTAGGATCGTTTGGCATCTCACAAACTACGAGGGTATCCTATGACACACACTAATGACTCATACTTAGTCTTCGGATATTCCCTTGTTAATACTTTATCCTTTTGACTTTGACTCTTGATCCATGACTTCGTCCTATATCCATTGGATGCCCTTACCATATGCCAAGAGTCAAACCTTTGACCACTAGCAACTTACCTAAGATAATATCCTATATAAGGTAATATTTTCTACTTTTACTTTAAGAGTACCTTCATCTTCCATTCACTTTGTTTTTGAAAAAGTACTTTAAACCACTTAAACCTTCAAAAGCATTCACTCTTGGCTTTAAGAATGTAGATCCAAATCTTTCTTGAATAATCATCAATGAAAGTGAAAAAATCCCTGGATTATCCAATACTTGTGTTCTTTATAAGTCCACATACATCTGAATGGACAATTTCTACCAACTTGATAGCACGTGTTGCTACACTCTTTGGAAATGAGGCCCTTTGTTGTTTGCCTTGTATGCATCCTTCACATGCAAGTTGTTTTACATTACGGCTTGTATTGCCAAGATCCAAGCCATTTACCATGGTCTTGAGCTCTTTCATGCTCTTCACATTCAAATGGCTAAGGAGACGATGCCATATATTCAACTTGTCTTAGTTTGATGTAAACTCAGCAAATGCGGCTACCTCAACTCTATTCCCCTTCTTACAAATGAAGTAGTACTAACTTCCTTCTTTCAAGCCTTTGAAGACCTTCTCACCACTCAATATTCTTACAAAACATCAATTCAAGTCAAATTGAACTTTAAAATCTTCCATTATAAGTTTACTCACCAAAAGTAGTTTTTGGTATTAAAGAAAAGAAGTCCAAAATCTACAAACACTTAGTATTAACAAGGATAGTAGTCTTAGAGAAGTTTGGAAAAGATGATTCTTTCTTCTAACACTCTTTACTTATAGGTGGTGGTTTATTCACCAACGAGGCTACTTCCACTTCTTTCATATTACATCCATTTCTATATCATCCAATTAAATCCTTGATGCCACCACAATAACTTACTTTAACTTTTTGCTATATTTTTACTATTGGCAACATACTCTGCTTAAGCTCTATGTAGTTGTAACTAAGCAAGTACTTGCTGATCTTCAACACTCCCACTTTGCTAATATTCAAAAGGCTTTTAATCCTAATATCTTAATCAAGTCATGATGTCTATCCTTCACTAATGCCATTGTAATCACATCAGCAAGCATGTCATTTGTAGTACAATTCTTCATACCTATTATTCCATCTTCAATTTTTTCTCGTATATAATAATAATATACATCAATGTGCTTTGACTTTAAGTGGTGTTGTAGATTCTTAGCAAATACAAGACATCCATGATTGTCACACATAATTAGAGTTGCTTCTAATTACACTAGACCAATATCTTCTAACAGTAGCCTATTCTTTCACTTGTAGAAGAACATTCACTTTCATGTACTCCTTCTTCCTTTCATATTCTTAAACCTTCTCGTTTTTCAGTCAATATTTGGTACTCTACAACATTATTATCATCCCAATCTTCAAAATCTTCATTTCTTTCAATGCAGGTCCTATCATTTACTTGAGCCTTCATATTTACAACCTTCTTTGGCTTTTCATCTTAATCATCTTCATTGTCTTCATCTTCTTGATTCATTACAAAATTCAAAGATGTATCTACAAACACACAATTACTCCCACTTGGACACATCTCCAAGTGCTCAAAAGAATACATGTGCTCCAAAAACTCAACATCACGACTTTTGATGATATTCTTGGTTTCTAAGCACATTAGCCTATATGCCTTAGTACCTTCACAATAACCAAGAAACACACACTATGTACCTTTTGCATCAAGTCTGTATTAAGAAAATAAGTAATTAGAACACACAACACTTAGCATCAGCAAGGTTGCACACAAAGAGAGTATGGAGTAAGATATCTCTCACTTCCAACATCCATTATTTATAGGTGGTAGTTGCTGCCCTAAAAGACAACGTCCACTCTTTGACTTTTACCCACATGGCCCTAGGATCCTTTTGGCATCTCACGAGTCCTAAGAGTATCCTATGTCCAATACTAATTACTCTTACGTCTTACACACATGCTCTTAGGATCCTTTGGCATCTCACAAACTACAACGGTATCCTATGACACACACTAAAGAGTCATACTTAGTCTTTGGATATTCCCTTGTTAATACTTTATTCTTTTGACTTTGACTCTTGATCCATGACTTTATCTTATATCCATAGGATGCCCTTACCATATATCGAGAATCAAACCTTTGACAACTAAAAACTTACCTAAGGTAATATCCTATACAAGGTAATAATTTCTACTTATACTTTAACACTCCCACTTAGCTATTGGTCAAATGCCTCTTAAGCCTAATACATTTGTCAACATGTGGTGTCTATCCTATTGAGAAAAGAACACTATAAGCATAACACAAGTAAGTAGAAATCAGTAAGGTTGCACATAAGAGAAGTGTGGAATGAGATTGTTCTCTCTTCCAACTCTCGTTACTTATAGGTGGTGCTTGCTGTCCTAAAAGGACTTCTTCCACCATTTGACTTTTACACATATGCTCCTTGGATCCTTTGACTCATACCACGAGGGTATCCAAGGATCCTATGGCATCTTATATACCACGAAGGTATCCTATGCCATATACTAATTATTCTTAACTAGTTCCTTCGATATTCCCTAGGACACACTTTATCCTCTTGACTTTGACTCTTTGTCCTTGACCGCATCTTATGTCCATAGGATGCTTTTTCTATATGCCTAGAGTCAAGCCTTTGATCATTAGCAACTTATCTAAGATAATATCCTTTACGAGGTAACTTATTCTACTTTAACTATTATCTATTCATCTTTATCTTTTACCTCAACACTTCCACTTTGCTAATTGTCAAAGCCCTTCAAACCTTATGCCTTTGTCAACATATGATGTCTATCTTTGACCAATGCCTTTGTTAACAAATCAACAAGCAGAACTTCTGTTGCACAATACTTCAAGTCAATCACTCTCATTTCAATCTTCTCTCTTATAAAGTGATGTTGAATGTCAATGTGCTTGGTTCCTGAATGATGCTTTGGATTCTTTACAAAAGCAAGGCATCCTTGATTGTCACAATTCAATAGAGTTGCTTCTAATTACACGAGTCCAATGTCTTCCAAAACTTGCCTTAATCATGATGCTTCCATCGCACCCTACCTTGCTGCCATGTACTCCGCCTCCATTGTGGACATTACAATTATAAGTTGCCTCTTGCAATTCCAAGAAATTGCTCCCACTCTAACAAAGAATACATAGCCCATTGTTCACTGCTTATCATTTGCATCTCCAACCCAATCTGCATCACAATAATCATGCAAAGCAATACTTTCACCTCCCTGGCACAATTTGAAGTTTAAAGTGCCATTGAAGTACCACATGATCCTCTTGATGGTTGCCCAATGAATTGGTCCTGCTTTTGACATGTGTTGACTTATGACACTCACCGCATAAGCAAGATCCACCCTTCTGCCAACCATTGCATACATGAGTGACCCAACTACTGCCTTATATGGAATACCTTGCATTTGGCCTTCAACTTGTGCAAACTCTTCATCCGTGAGCTTCATCAACTTCAAATTGGACTCCAAAGGTGTTCTAATAGGCTTGCAATCCTCCATGATGAATCGTTTCAACACTCCTTCAATGTACTTCTTTTGGCTCATTGTGATGGTTTTATTAGCACGATCTCTTCCAAATTCCATTCCTAAGCAATAGTGAAGCTCTCCCAAATCACTCATCTCATATTCTTTTTCTAACTTTGCCTTCAACCAATCCATCATCTTTAGAGTATTGGTTAAGATGATTAAATCATCTACATAAAGAATAACAATCATCAAGAACTCTTTTGATTGTATCACATACATAGAATGGTCAGCCTCACTTCTTTGGAATCCCTCATTAACAAAGAATGTGTCAATTCTTTGATACCATGCCCTTGGAGATTGCTTGAGTCCATACAAGGATTTCTTCAACTTACAAATAAGATGTTGCTTGCCTTCTTCTACAAATCCTTGAGGTTGATCCATGTAGATGTCTTCTTCCAACTCTCCATTCAAGAAAGCCGTCTTTTCAACCATTTGATGCATCTCCAAGTCCATTGCTGCCCCAATTGCCACAATAGTTCTAATGGTGGTGAACTTAGCCACGGGAGCAAATGTCTCATTGAAATCAACACCAGCAACTTGTGAGTATCCTTTGGCAACTAGCCTTGCCTTATATCTCACAATATCACCCATTGCATCCCTCTTGGTTCTAAATACCCACTTACAACCAATTGAAGATCGATTTGGTGGAAGTTGACTCAATTGCCATGTTCCATTGCTCATGAGAGATTTGTACTCTTCTTCCATAGCCTCCTCCCACTTCAACGCATTTGTAGACTTCATAGCATCACATATATTCAATGGATCAGTAAGGAGTGTAACATTTGCATATTCTTCACTTACTTGAGGAAAGATGTGGTCTTTCCACCATTCACCACGTTGTTTTCTTTCTCTTGTGGGATATCTCCTATCATTTGAAGAAGATTCACCTTGATGCTCTCCAACCTTCTTTTTTATTGAACCTTGTCTCTTCTCACTCAAAGGTTGGTATTCCTCATCATCATCATCATCTTCAACTTCTTCATTGTTTGTCATACCAATTGTATACACTTTCTTCTTCTTCTTCTTCATCTTCTTTGATTCTTCATGTTGATTCAATTCTCCACTATCTTCATTGTCTTCATCTTCTTCTTCTTCTTTCGTTGTTGAAACCGAAGATGTGTCCACAAATATACCATTACTCTCACTTGGACACATCTCCAAGTGCTCACAAGCACTTTTATGCTCCATAAATTCAACATCTTGACTTTTGATGATCTTCTTGGTATCCAAATACATTAGCCTATATACCTTGGTACCTTCACAATATCCAAGAAACACACATTTTGTACCTTTTGCATCAAATTTGGACCGCATACAATCTGGTACCTTTGCATAAGCAATGCATCCAAAAGTCCTCATGTGTGAAACACAAGGTTTCTTCCCACTCCAAGCTTCTTGTGGAGTCATTGATGTAAGTGCATACGTATTCCTTGTATAAACTGCATTCACCACAGCTTCCGTCCACAATTCATGACCAAGGTTCTGAGCATGAATCATATTCCTTGCCATCTCGACAATAGTTCGAGTTGCTCTTTCAGCAACTCCATTTTGTTGTGGAGTATAGGGAGTGGAAGTTCGTCTTGCAATACCATAAATCTTCAAATACTCATCAGAATGCTTTGACAAATAGTCACCTCCATTATCTGTATGCAACAACTTGATCTTGCACTCACATTGCTTCTCCACAAGTGCCTTAAATTCCTTAAACTTTGAAAAGCATTCACTCTTGGATTTAAGGATGAAAATCCACACCTTTCTTGAAAAGTCATCAATAAATGTAACAAAGTACCTTGATCCTATCATTGATGGTGTCCTCATAGGTCAACAAGCATCAGAATGTACAATTTCGAATAATTTGGTTGCACGTGTTACAATTCCACTTGGAAATTAAGCTCTTTGTTGTTTGCCTTGAATACAACCTTCACAAGTAAGATTTGTGCATGATTGACCAAGATCTTAGCCACTAACCATGGATTGGAGCTCCTTCATACTTTTGGCATTCAAATGACCAAGGTGTCGATGCCAAATGCCAAACTTGTCTTGATCTTGTGGAAATTCAGCAAATGCCGCCACTTCAACTCCATTCACCTTCTTACAATTGATGAAGTAGAGATTGCCATCTCTAAAGCCTTTCAAAAGATTATCTATATCCATTGTCTTATTAAAGCATCCATTCATATCAAATTGCACCTTACTACCATGAGAAACAAGTTTACTCACCGAAAGAAGGTTTTTCTTCATCTTTGGCACATGTAACACTTCTTTCAATCTGATCTTCTTCATTTGATTCTTCACAGCAATCTCTACCACAATGGAGTCAATTCCAATGGCTTGCACCATGCCATTATCTCCTAACCATATTTTTGTTGTTGGAATAGTCTCATAAGTATCAAATGAACACTTGTATGGAGTCATGTGCTTGGTAGTACCCGAATCAATAATCCATTTGGACATCGCAGCCATAGACGTGCCTTCTCTTGCCATGAATGCATAATCATCTCCACCAACTTCATCACATGCATTGTTAGCATTTTCTCTATCTCTTTTCTTGGCCTTGTAGCAATTTTGGACAAAATGACCCGGTTTTCTACAAAGGAAGCAAGTTCTTGCATTGCTTCTCAAATTTTCACGTTGGTTGGAATAGGTACCTTTGCCTTGTCTTGAGAAGAGAGCTAAATCTTCACTTTGATGCTCGTTCTCTTTCCTTTTAGTTACTTCATGTGCAAGTCTTGATGTCACATAGTCCATTATAAGCTCTTTCAACCTCAAAGACTCCAATGCTACAATGAGGTAGTTATAGGACTCAGGAAGACTCATGAGGAGAGTCATGACAATATCACCATCTTCTAAAGGCTTGTCAACAATTGCGAGTTGATTTGCAAGAGCCTTTATCTTATTAACATGTGCCATGAGGTCATCACCTTCTTTCATCTTATAAGTGAAGAATTTCCTTCTTATGAAGAGGATGTTGGACAAGTTCTTGCTCTCATAGATGTTGCAAAGTGTCCTCCATACTTTCGGTGGTCCTTTGCAATGGATAATGTGAGAAATGTTGGCTTCATCCAAATTGGTGGCAATCATGCCAAAAGCCTACTTTTCACGTCTTTTGAAGTCCTTGTGGTCCTTAGGGCTTGCATCTATGCTTGGAGGGTCTTCACTCTCATCTACAATGTCCCAAAGGTTTAAAGACGCCAACAAAAGTTCTATTTTAACCTTCCAATGGTAGAAATTGTTGCCTCTAAACTTATCAATCACTCTCAAACCTTCACTTTCACTAGAAGCCATGTCTAAGGAGGAGTGTATCAAGAAATATTGAGAGAAGGAGTCTCTAAAAGCTTAAAGTCACCAAACAAAGTTTGCACTAGCAGAATCTCTGAATGCCCTGTTACGAACAAAAGAGTGGTATCTCACTGAAATCACTTTCAACTCAACTTGTGAAGCTGTCTACAAGTAATTGCACCCTCATGGCACTCATAATCACTCGTCTTAATCACTTTCTAATAAAAACAATCAAGGATAATGAAGAAACTTCACCAACTCAAGAAACACTATCAAGGTCTTACTGCAAAGACTTAACCTCACAAAGCAAGGAGATAAGAACCCACAAAGCAATGTTAGAGATGTATAAGTTTAATACCAATAGCCTCCCTATACCAACAAACCTAACATCAACAAATACCATAAGTTCTAATCCACACAAAAGCAACAAAGAGATAATGAATTCATATTAATTGAATAGCACAACAGAGAGTGAGTGGGCCTATAACCAATTGAAGAAATACTATATGCAGAACACAAGTAAGTAGAAATAAGCAAGGTTGCACATAAGAGAAGTGTGGAATGAGATGTCTCTTACTTCCAACACCCGTTACTTATAATCAGAGTCACATCTAATATGTATAGACTTCATCCACATTCATCTATAACTAGCCGCCACTCGAGACCCTAAACTTAACCGCCTCTCGAGACTCTAAACCTAGCCGTCTGTCGAGACCCTAGCCACCACTTAGTCCTTAGTTACCTTTGACCATTAGCAACTTACCTAAGAGAATATTTTCTACAAGATAACTTATTCTACTTTTACTATTATCTATTTATCTCAACATCTTTATCTTTTACCTCAACAGACACTATCAAGGTCGTTCTACAAAGTCTTAACCTCACAAAGCAAGGATATAAGAACCCACAAAGCAATGTTAGAGATGTACAAGCTTAATACTAATAGCCCCCTTATACCAACAAACCTAACATCAACAAATACCATAAGATCTAATCCACATAAAAGCAACAAAGAGAAAATGACTTTAACTTACTTGAATAACACAACAAAGATTGTGTGGGTCCATAACCTATTGAAAAAAGAACATTAAAAGCATAACACAAGTAAGTTGAAATCAGCAAGGTTGCACATAAGAGAAGTGTGGAATGAGATGGTTCTCTCTTCCAACTTTCGTTACTTATAGGTGGTGGTTACTGCCCTAAAAGGACTTCTTCCACCATTTGACTTTTATACATATGCTCCTTGGATCCTTTGACTCATACCATGAGAATATTCAAGGATCCTAAGATCCTATGGCATCTTACATACCACGAAGGTATCCTATGCCATATACTAATTACTCTTACCTAGTTCTTTGGATATTTTCTAGGACAAATTTTATCCTCTTGACTTTGACTCTTTGTCCTTGACCGCATCCTATGTCTATAGGATTCTTTTTCTATATTTCAAGAGTCAAGCCTTTGACCATTAGCAACTTAACTAAGATAATATCCTTTAAGAGTTAATTTTTTCTACTTTAACTATTATCTATTCATCTTTATCTTTGACATCAAACGGATACCACTCTTTTGTTCATAACAGGGCATTTAGAGATTCTGCTAGTGCAAACTTTGTTTGGTGACTTTAAGCTTTTAGAGACTCCTTCTCTCAATATTTCTTGAAACACTCCTCCTTAGACATGGCTTCTAGTGAGGGTGAAGGTTTGAGAGTGATTGAGAAGTTTAGAGGCAACAATTTCTACCATTGGAAGGTCAAAATGGAACTTTTGTTGGCGTCTTTGGACCTTTGAGATATTGTAGATGAGAGTGAAGACCCTCCAAGCATAGATGCAAGCCCTTAGGACCACAAGGACTTCAAAAGACGTGAAAAGTAGGCTTTTGGCATGATTGCCACCAATTTGGATGAAGCCAACATTTCTCACATTATCCATTGCAAAGGATCAGCGGTATCGTATTACGTGTTTTCCTGCTCGAGAATGTGCCGGGCTTCTGGCTGTAGAAGGTAGTATGGAGATTCGCTAATATTCAAACAGTCTAATGATTTTTGACTGTTGGAATATAAACAAATCTAAGAATACACCGTAAATCTATACGGATGCCTTTTGACTACTCGTCCAAGTCCTTTTTGTCCGAGTCGATAGATCTCGAGACGTTATAGAGAACCACGAACAATCCAATCTGCTAATCTGCGATACCTCTTTATACTCACGATCTTGTATCCACTGACTGTCTTATTAGATTAACCCAATAAATTTCATTTACTCCGCATACTCAATCCTATAGACACTCTTTTAATTCTTCAATCAAAAACGTAACTTGATTTCACAGAACAGTCAAGAGTAATCAAATCCACTTCATTAAAAATTCCGATTCACCATTATAACATCGACTTTAGCAACGATTGCCTCATTCTTCCCAAAACCCTATGAAGAAATAAAATCCAATTCTCTGTCATTTTTCTCCTTCCCGAAGCATGAAGCTAGCTCTTCGATCCTTCAAAACTCCATAAAAACTTCTTCTCTCCTCTCTCATTTCTTAACCTTAATTCTGAATTTCTCAATCTTCCATTTTGGATCCGAAATTAGCTCCCGCTGTCAGAGCTTAGATCCAAATGGGCACTCGCCGTCAGAGCTTCCTCCTCCATTTTTACCTTTAAGAAATCCTTTTACCGAAAGGACGTTCCCAGAATGGCACAAAGGACAAAACAGCCTGAAACGGAATCGGAGCTCCGTAATCGGGACGACATTGAGTCGCCCGACCAATTCAAGTCTCATACTCGATAAGAGTCCAGTAATAAGACCCGGATGTTCCCGTAATTGGATCAAATTTATCCAATTGCTGTTTGATTTAGAATATATTCTCTACATCTTTGTCTAGTTCGTCTTCGTCACCTTCATTATCCAAATCACTTTCATCTTCTTGCAACGGAATCTCTATACCTTCATTAAGGTCTTCTATATTCATCTCCATGTGTCTTCGTTCAAATATTTTTACTCATTTTTCTGCAATTGGTATTTTCAATTTTGTACCATCTATCTCTCGTAACGAGTAAGTCGTATTATCATGAACAGTTGTTACTACATATAGTTCAAACCAACGTTTTGAAAATTTCTGCAAAATACTATGTTGATAATCCAGACTATTGTCATAAACAAGTACCCAGTCACCTTCCTCTATTGCTTTTGGTCTCAATCGACGTTGCTTATCAAATCGCGCCTTGTTTTGTAACCTTGCTCTTTTTAACCTTTCCAATGCTATCTGGACATTTTTCGATCTTTGCTCCAATTATCAAATCCTAACAGCCAGAAGTTCTTCTCTTAACAATCCATCTTCCGATGGTAGCATACTCCAAGTAAGTACCTTTTCTTCAATCGGCATAATTGGATTTCGATCTGTCATAAGTTTTATTGGCATATATCCTGTCACCAAACTATTTGTTGTTCGATTAGTCCATAATGCAAATGACAAAAGCCGTGGCCTCTCTCTAACTTTTCCATTACAAGCTTTAACTAATGCTTTCACAATCGGTGGGTGACCGCGTTCGCTTTTTGCATTCCCTTCTGGATTATAAGCAGTAGTCAGTGATAGTTTAACTCCACATCTTTCAAAGAACTTACAAGCTTCTTGTGCATTTAATTCTCCACGATCTGCAGTGATTTTTTCTACACATCCGTAGTGGCAAATGACATCTTCAAGCAAAAACCTACAAATTCCCTCTGTAGATTTTGTCCTCAATGCTCTTCCTTCTACTTGATTTGATAAATCTTCACAAGCTAAAACCAAATATCTCATCTGCCATAATCTAACTGACATAATAACCAAATCAACAATCCATTTAAAATGAATAGCCAGAGGATACGTAGGATGAAGACCATCTCGATGTCGGATATTAGAATATGATTGACAGATTTCACATGACTCTACAAATGAGAGCACATCTTGATACATATTTTTCCACCAATATCGTTCCTTGAGTTTAGCAAAAGTAGCCCAGATTCCTCTATGCCCTGCCCATAAACTATCATGAAACTCCTTTAATAATTTTAGTTTTTCTTCGTTTTTGCCTATCACTCGTTGTGGCATCCCAATTCCTTTCTTCGATCTCTTCCATAAGAATCCATCTCAAAGTAAAAATCCATATGCTTTTTTTCTTATTTGTTTGAATTTTTCTGTAGACCAATTCCCTTGCTTAGTCAAGGTATTCAAGTAATGACCAATATCCAATAATTTTCCTTCATAAGATTCTTCAAGAAATAGCTTGTCTTCTCTGTTGAGATTTGATATTGAATAGAATTTCAATCCGACATCATCAATGTCTTCAACCATTTCATCCTCCCCCTCGTATCTTGCTCGAGATAGCATGTCTGCTACTAAATTGTCTTTCCCAGTAATATGCTTAAATTCTGGATTTAGTGACTTAATATAAGCAATCCATCTCAACATTGCAATATCTGGCGTTGAACAGTTAATAATCATTCCAAGCAATGGTAAGCAATCTGTTTCAATTACTTCTACTGCCCTGATCAAATAGTCCTTTTCAGCATTCATAGCCGAAACAACTTCCCAAAGTTCTCTTTTGACTTACAAATATGCACGCTGACGAATACTTAAAACTTTAGCCCCAAATCGAACTGCAAATCTATTCCCATTTGAATCATCTTGATCCACAGCCCATCCAATGGCAATTGGACTAGCGTCCAGAGTAAGAATTACTAGTCTATTACACTTATAATCAACCTTCTTCAATATTGGAGGTGACATCAATAATTTCTTCAATCTTTGCATTGCCTGAATATGCCTTTCTTCCCATTTAAATCGATAACCCTTGCGTAACAGTTCATATAATGGATCCGCTATGTGAGCATAATGTGGGATCCAGATTCGATAAAATACACATGCACCTAAAAACCTGCG
This sequence comes from Physcomitrium patens, assembly GCF_059467195.1. Lineage (NCBI taxonomy): Eukaryota > Viridiplantae > Streptophyta > Bryopsida > Funariales > Funariaceae > Physcomitrium > Physcomitrium patens. Next base: position 1,152,682 of record NC_143427.1, on the reverse strand, counting down.
AACCTCTGTTAAAGAATCACAATCCTCTTTCATCCTTCCAATTGCATCAACTTTAGTCGGATCTGGTTTTTTCCTGTAAGATCCACATAAATGTCCAACAATCACAATCTCTCGTACTCCAAATACGGACTTCATACCCGATAATGTAAGATGAACTTCTCCAAGTTGAATTAAAATCTTTTCACAATCTTGTATATGATCAACAACATATTTGCGACACTCCCTCGTATCTAAAGTTTCATCCTTGTCTCCTTCTCTGCACCCTTTTATAGGAATATCATCCAGAAAAGGCATAGTCTTTTCCGGAATAAAATCTCTCAATACCTTATTCATCCTATTTATCATATGCACAACTGAGTTGGTCGCGCCTTGAGGAAGAGTACACATTCTAATCAATCCTAGTGGTGTCCTCATTGTTGTCATATCTCTACTTCCTTCGGCAAGTTGAAATTGATCATAACCTGAATTCAAATCACCCATTGAATAGATCGCCCTTCCAGCAAACGCCTCAGCAAATTCATCCACAATAGGTCCAATTCCTGCATTCCTGACAGTTACTGCATTCACTAGTTGCATATCTTGAATAAACCATAGTGACCCATTCTTCTTGGGTATCATAAACCATTGACTAGAATACGACGTAAATGAGGGTTCCAATATTTTCATCATTATCTTTTCTTTTAATAGTTCCACCAATTTAGATAAATGTGCCCTCGGTACTGGAATCGGTCTTAGATTCCAAGGTACATGCGGTGCAGTGAAGATAACCATAGGTGTTATAATATTCGGATCCACACACCCAATTTCATGAGATTCGAAAGCAAACGATCTACCTTGTTTAGCAAACATCTTTTTGAAGCAAGTAATTTCCTCCGACAATAAAGAACCAACAGAACCAATCTTCAATTCTTCAAAAGCTTCTTTAGTAAACTGATGTCCAATACTCATTGATGCTCTTAAACTTCCTTCTTTTGATGCTTCTCCCATTTGTTCTTTAGAATCTTCTGGTAATGGTCTGGCAACAGGCTTTACCTTCTTATATGCCATTTTATATCTCATCTCTATAGTGACTTCTGGTGCTTGAAAAGATTCAAATATGGTATAAACCTCTCTTGAATGAATCTCAACAATCTTATCATTATCCCCCAACCCAATAGATGTAATCAATTCCAATGAATCTTCCAGTCCATTTTCTTCATAAACACCTAAAATCCTCTCATCATCTTGCAATGTACCTAACTTGCGTAATTCTCCTTCAATATTATATAATCTTTTTCTCTCTTTTCTTTTAAAATCATCAACTTTCTTATACATAATATTTCCATTCTCCAATATACGAATAAAACTCGCATCAAAGGCACCTTCATGTCACGAGAGTATCTCCTCTTTTGTACCTACATAATCTCGTTTTACAGTGGTACCTCCCCAAAATCCTTAAATCCTTCAACAATCTTTGGCAATGGTTTCTCCCTCAACCTATCTCGATTCCTTTCATGGTTAGGAGGTACTGTTAGAAATTTTACAGCTTTCCTCCCATCTTCGCTCCGTACCCTTGCATAAGCAGAACCATCGTCAAGTATTATTGATTCCATCCGTGTTGCCGTTGTCATATGGCGTGATTTTCTATCTGGGAATACACTGGGTATCTAGCTATAGAGAGTTTAGGTTTCTTTTTTATATAATGCTTTAGCTCCCAAAAACAAACTCCTTGCTTTGTATAAAATTTCAAAATATCTTAAAATTCTTCAAAATATATTTCTTTCCGCCAAGGTCCTTTTTACATCAGACTTTGAAAATTCATAAAAGCTAATCGAACCGTTCACTTTGTTTCAAATTTCTACATAAGCTAGATGCTATACTTAACTTTAACCACAAAAAAATTTAACTGTACATCTATTACCGATCGTTCGGCATCTAAGAATTCCTATCAGGTGCACAAAACCCTAACTTACAAGCACCCGAAAACTATTTTCCTGATATCTCTTAAACCCAAACTCCAAATCACACAAAACTTGTATAGAAAGCTTTATAACAAGATTACACTCAATCTTGAAAATTTTGAGCTAAAACCTCATCAAATTGTCTAAGATATAGCTCAAATCACAAGCACAAGTAATTCGGGCTACTTACTACCCTTAGATATCAAGCGCTGACTTCAACTGCCAATATCTCCTTCATAATAGCTTGGAATTCGATAAATAGTATGCACGAACTGTAGCCGAAAAAGTGTTCTCTTTAAATCCGGTCGCCGATTCTCGTTTTCTGTCCGTACGCGTGCGGTATGCGCAAAAGAGTGACAGTACGTCGAAAACTTACACCTTAACTTTGAGCGCCTATAACTTCTTCATATAAACCCCAAATTACACAAATTTTGCACCAAAACCATATCCAGAAACCTAAACCTTCTGACCCTAGCCTCAAAAACTCGAATGGCCTCGAGACACTAACCCTAATCCCTAATATGGCCTCGGGCAGCCTCCTCAAAGCCCATTGGTCATGATTTTTGACCAATAGGAATGGAGATTTTTATTTTTCATCTCCATTCATCCATATTGGTGCCCTAATTAATCCTGTTGCTACAAAACCCCCTTCTTCATCCCTTTTCTTATAAGATTTTTACAATGAGTTTTTTTGACACCAATTAAAAAATCCAAAAGAAGTTTTCAAAGGACACCAATGTCTAACAAAGGTGATTCTAATTATTTAGAAGTCACTATGAACTAAACCAATCATAAAAGCCACTATGAAAAAGAAATCAAAGTTATAAAAATTCTATAGTAACCTTTTTAAACAACCTCTTCTCAAAGTAATAATCAAATTATATCCTACAACCAACTAAAATCTACTAACATGGCTCTTACCATGTTACTTAATAAATTATATATTAAGTACATAATTACATTATTTTCATATAGTAGCCGAATCACAACACAAAACCGAAATATAAGGTTGTCCTAAAATCAATGGATAAGACGTTGTATCTTGAACAAAGAATTGTTGCTCCGTCGCAACATCCTTAATTTGAATTTTGACATCTGGACAAGCTCCATATAATTCGCCCCGAGTATTATTAGCTGTTCGTATTGCCCATCCATGTTCCATATCAATTGGCCATTTTTGCTTCTTATAAAGATCTTTAGATATGAGATTTATTTCAGAACCATGGTCGACTAAAGTAACAATTGGTTCTTCTATATCTCCTACTTTCACCAATACATCAGTAGTTGCCCTTGCCCAATGCTTTTGAGTATAATGGCTCAAAGCTTCCATTTCCTTATCACTATAATCTTCGAAACGTACTCGTTGATTATACCTATTCTTTTCATTTGTTAGTTGCTTGTAACCAATATCAACCTCTTCTTCATCTTTATATATTCTTGCATCAATAGCATGACTCATTCTAATTTCGCCCATTAATTGCCTCTTTCACTTAATGTTGTCAATGATAACATCATGAAACTCCTTCTTTGCAATTCCTAAGACTTCTTTCAATGTGAATTCCACCTTAGCGTTTAATATACGTTCTTCCAATACCCCTTTCAAATTTGTTGCCGCTTCAATGTCAGAAAGTAGCTTATAAGTAATTGATTTGCCCTTATCTTATGTCTCCTTTGTTTTTTCTTCCAATAATGCTGAGGTATCTTTTACAGGCAATTCTTGTGAAGCTGCCTCCCGAGCCTTGTCTCTTCGAGTTTGCCTCTTAGAAGAATTTCCTTCTCTCGTATCATCAAAATTTCCTCGTCTCTTCTCTTCCATCAAAGCTTCATGTTGGCTCTTAACAATATATGCATGAACTGAAAGAGACTCAACAGGATCCTCCCAACCTGTTACACCTCGTATTATAGCTACAGTCCTCAATAACTCTTCTCGAGGTAATTTTCCTTCTTGCATTGTAGAAATGGCAGAAACCCAAAATTCACTAGTTTCCGTTGTCATGTTGTAACACGAGTATACAGTGAAAATAAAAAGAAAGGGGAATTTTATTAATATTCAGTTACCTCGAATATTGGGAGCATCGACCAACTCCAGTACAAATACTGAGTGGTCAGGTTCAGTCACTCCGTTACAGTCAACAGGGGCATACTGAAATGCTCCATTCGATTCCAATAACGGGAGTCAGCAGGAAGAGAAGGACCAATTCACACGATGGGTTCGAGGAGCCAATTGGATCCAATTTCGATAATCCAATCCGGGTCCTCTTATCCAATATGAGACCTGAATTGGCCGGTCAACCCAATGCAGTCTAATTACGGGTAATCTAGGTCTTACTATGGGTCTTAGCTAATCTGACGCGAGGACCAATTTGACCCAATTACGGGAACATCCAGGTTACTACGGGCATCTTTCCCAATATAGGACCTGAATTGGTCGGGCGACTCAATGTGGTCCCGATTACGGGGTTCGATTCTGTTTCAGGCTGTCCTGTTCTCTGTGCCGTTTCAGGGAACGTTGTTTTCGGTAAATGGATTTCTTAAAGGTAAAAACGGAGGAGAAAGCTTGACGACGAGAGCCAATTTCGGATCCAAGCTTGAGGTGGGAGCCAATTCCAGATCTAAGACGGAAGATTGAAGAAATTCAGAGGATAAGATTAGGGGGGATATAGTTTTGAGGAGGGAGGTTTTTTTTTTCGGGGAATCGGGGGGGAGGAGCTAGTTTTCAAGCTTCTGCAAGGTTATCAGTTCGGTTTTCATTGGAGGTTTTTGAAGATCAAGGGAATTAGAGAGAGGAGCTTCATGCTTCGGGTCGGGGAAGGAGAGACATAGAATTTGGATTTTTCTTCTTCGTAGAGTTTTGGGAAGACTGAGGCAATCGCTGCTGAAGTCAGTGATGTAATGGTGAATCGGGATTTTTAAATGAAGTGGGTTTGAATACTCTTGACTGTTTTGTAAAATCGAATTACGTCTGTGATTGAAGGATTAAAGGGGTGTCTATAAGATTGAGTATGCGAAGTGAATGAAATTTATTGGATTAATCTAACAGGACAATCAGTGGATACAAGATCGTAAGTACAAAGGGGTATTGAAGATTAACAGTTTGAGTTGTTCGGGGTTTTCTGTAACGTCTAGAGACCTATCGGCTGGGACAAAAAAAAAAAAAAAAAAGACTTCGACAAGTAGTCGAAGAGCATCCGTATAGATTTACGGTACATTACTGCAGTCGTTTATACTCCAGCAGTCAAAAACTGATAGACTGCTTGACTATCGGCGAATCTCCATACTATCTTCTATAGCCAGACGCCTAGCGCGTTCTCGAGCAGGAAAGCACGTAATATGACACAGTACTTCCACCAATTTCGTCATCTACTCTAGTACCATAACTTACACTTTCTCGTGCTGCTTTTTCATGCTCTTTTAAGTAATCTTGAACCAATGCTCTCATTCTTCCCTTGCCAAAATTGGTTTGAAGAAGATCCTCTCTATTTTTCAATGCTATCTTTCCATCTTTTCAGCAAATAATTCCTTGTCGTATCATATTATTAAATTCATTGCAATCTTTTCTAGTGTGTGAAGCATCATCACACCAAATGCATTTTTGTATACATCCTTGTTTTGAAACATTCTTCGAATTGTTTGTAGAAGTATTCTCTTCAAGTCTTGCCAATTTGATTTGAAGATCTCGCATTCCTCGTATAATTTCTTCCATCTCCATATATGCTTTCTTTGATAAGGATGTCGAAGGTTGAACTCTAGGCATTGTTAGTGGTGTTGTACGTATTGGAGCTTTGGGTGCTTGTACTGTTTTTAGAACATTGCTCCTATCCTTCTTCTTTTCTCTTTTTATAAGCAACCCCACTGCATCTTCAACGTTCTTCCACTTCATTGTCAATCCTTTATCTTCTTCTTTGTCTTCAAGAAGGAGTTCTAATTTCCCTTATAATTCTCCATCAGTAGCTTGAAGAAATAGATCAACTTTATTCGGCTCCAATGTCAATTTTTCTACCTTCGGTAATTGAGAGTACTACCTCTCAAAATCTCTTAGTAGCTTTGTTGCTTACAAATTCTTATTAGGCCGTTCAATCCATTCCAGAAACAACTTCTTAGTAACGCGATGAGCATCTTCCAAGAAATATTCGACTTTCAATGCATGTGAGAAAACCTCCCATGAATTCCCATATCGATCCGTAATTGATGTAACATTGTCTCTTATCTTCGGTATCGTGGCAAGTCCAAATAGTTCAACCATTTTCTTCTCAAAAATCCGATTTAATTCCATTTCACGAACATAACATCTTAAATATCTTGAAATATTCCTGCCATCAAATTGATCAATTTTATTGACTACTGCTTGCAATGCTTTGGTTGCCAAAGCTTCCTTTTGATCATTGCTTTGCTGTTGCTGCATTGATAATGAGAAGGCTTGAAACATACTAGCAATAGAAGGATCCATATGCATACTTTGTCCTTTAAAAGAATCCCCACCAGAAACTCCTCCCAAAAATCCTTCAAAATTTTTATTTTCGTTTTTCATTAAATAAAAATAAAACCAAACAAAATCCAATACCTTCTACCTCAAGCTATCACATCGGGTTCACCACTTTTGTCGTATTACGTGCTTTCTTGCTCGAGAATGCGCCGGACATCTGGATATAGAAGGTAGTATGGAGATTCGCTAATATTCAAACAGTCTATCGATTTTTGACTGTTGGAATATAAACAACTGCAAGAATACATCGTAAATCTATATGGATGCCCTTCGACTGCTCAATGAAGTCCTTTTTGTCCCAGTCGGTAGGTCTCTAGACGTTACAAAGAACCCCAAACAACCCAATCTACTAATCTTCGATACCGCTTTATACTCACGATCTTGTATCCACTGACTGTCTTATTAGATTAACACTCTTTTAATTCTTCAATCAAAAACGTAACTTGATTTCACAGAACAGTCAAGAGTAATCAAATCCACTTCATTAAAAATTTCGATTCACCATTACAACATCGACTTTAGCAACGATTGCCTCAGTCTTCCCAAAACCCTATGAAGAAAAAAAAATCCAATTCTCTGTCTTTTTTCTCCTTCCCGAAGCATGAAGCTAGCTCTTCGATCCTTCAAAACTCCATAAAAACTTTTTCTCTCCCCTCTCATTTCTTAACCTTAATTCATAATTTCTTCAATCTTCCATCTTGGATCCGAAATTGGCCCCCGCCGTAAGAGCTTAGATCCGAAACTGGCTCTCATCGTCAGAGCTTTCTCTTCCATTTTTACCTTTAAGAAATCATTTTACCGAAAGGACGTTCCCGGAACGACACAAAGGACTGAAGAGCCTGAAACGGAATCAGAGCCCTGTAATCGGGACAACATTGAGTTGCTTGATCAATTCAGATCTCATATTAGGTAAGAGTCGAGTATTAAGACTCGGATGTTTCCATAATTGGATCAAATTGGTCCTTCACGTCAGATTGACTGAGGCCCGTACTAAGACCTGGGTTTTCCCGTAATTGGACTCCATTCAGTTGCTCGACCAATTCAGGTCTCATATTGGATAAGAGGACCTCGATTGGATGTCTTGAAATTGGATCCAATTGGCTCTTAGAACCAGGCTCACCCATTGTGTGAATTGGTTCTTTTTTCTTTTTTACTGACTCTCGTTATTGGAATCGAACAGAGCATTTCAGTATGCTCTGGCTAACTATAATGGGGTGACTGATCCTGGCCTCCCAATATTTGCACTGGAATTGGACGTTGCTCCGAATATTCAAGGTAACTGAACAATAATAAAAGTCCTCTTTCTTTATATTTTCATACTATACTTGTGTTACAATACGACAATGGAAGCATGAAAGACACTTTGCAACATATATAAGAGCAAGAACTTGTCCAACATCCTCTTCACAAGAAGGAAATTCTTCACTTCTAAGATGGAAGAAGGTGAAGACCTCTAGGCACATGTTAATAAGGTAAAGGCTCTTGCAAATCAAGTAGCAATTGTTGACAAGCCTTTAGAGGATGGTGACATTGTCATGACTCTACTCATGAGTCTTCCCGAGTCCTACAACTACCTCATTGTAGCATTGGAGTCTTTGAGGTTGAAAGAGCTTACAATGGACTATGTGACATCAAGACTTGCACATGAAGTAACTAAAAGGAAAGAGAAGGAGCATCAAAATGAAGATTCAGCTCTCTTCTCAAGACAAGGCAAAGGTACCTATTCCAACCAACGTGAAAATCTGAGAAGCAATGCAAGAACTTGCTTCATTTGTCGAAAACTGGATCATTTTGCACGAAATTGCTATAAGGCCAGGAAAAGAGATAGAAAAAATGCTTAGAATGCATGTGATGAAGTTGGTGGAGATGATTATGCATTCATGGCAAATGAAGGCACGTCTATGGCTGCCATGTCCAAATGGATCATTGATTCGGGTACTACCAAGCACATGACTCCATATAAGTGTTCATTTGACACATAAGAGACTATTCCAACAACAAAAGTATGATTAGGAGATAATGGCATGGTGCAAGCCATTGGAATTGGCTCAATTGTGGTCGAGATTGTTGTGAAGAATCAAATGAAGAAGATCAGATTGAAAGAAGTGTTACACGTGCCAAAGATGAAGAAAAACCTTCTTTCGATGAATAAACTTATTTCTCATGGTTGTAAGGTGCAATTTGATATGAATGGATGCTTTGTGAAGACAATCGGTGGAGATAATCTTTTGAAAGGCTTTAGAGATGGCAATCTCTACTTCATAAATTGTAAGAAGGGGAATGGAGTTGAAGTGGCAGCATTTGCTGAATTTCCACAAGATCAAGATAAGTTTGGCATTTGGCATCGACGCCTTAGTCATTTGATTGCTAAAAGTATGAAGGAGCTCCAATCCATGGTTAGTGGCTTAGATCTTGGTCAATCATGCACAAATCTTACTTGTGAAGGTTGTATTCAAGGCAAACAACAAAGAGCTTAATTTCCAAGTGGAATTGTAACACGTGCAACCAAATTATTCGAAATTGTACATTCTGATGCTTGTTGACCTATGAGGACACCATCAATGATAGGATCAAGGTACTTTGTTACATTTATTGATGACTTTTCAAGAAAGGTGTGGATTTTCATCCTTAAATCCAAGAGTGAATGCTTTTCAAAGTTTAAGGAATTTAAGGCACTTGTGGAGAAGCAATGTGAGTGCAAGATCAAGTTGTTGCATACAGATAATGGAGGTGACTATTTGTCAAAGCATTCTGATGAGTATTTGAAGATTTATGGTATTGCAAGACGAACTTCCACTCCCTATACTCCACAACAAAATGGAGTTGCTGAAAGAGCAACTCGAACTATTGTCGAGATGGCAAGGAATATGATTCATGCTCAGAACCTTGGTCATGAATTGTGGACGGAAGCTGTGGTGAATGCAGTTTATACAAGGAATACGTATGCACTTACATCAATGACTCCACAAGAAGCTTGGAGTGGGAAGAAACCTTGTGTTTCACACATGAGGACTTTTGGATGCATTGCTTATGCAAAGGTACCAGATTGTATGCGGTCCAAATTTGATGCAAAAGGTACAAAATGTGTGTTTCTTGGATATTGTGAAGGTACCAAGGTATATAGGCTAATGTATTTGGATACCAAGAAGATCATCAAAAGTCAAGATGTTGAATTTATGGAGCATAAAAGTGCTTGTGAGCACTTGGAGATGTGTCCAAGTGAGAGTAATGGTATATTTGTGGACACATCTTCGGTTTCAACAACGAAAGAAGAAGAAGAAGATGAAGACAATGAAGATAGTGGAGAATTGAATCAACATGAAGAATCAAAGAAGATGAAGAAGAAGAAGAAGAAAGTGTATACAATTGGTATGACAAACAATGAAGAAGTTGAAGATGATGATGATGATGAGGAATACCAACCTTTGAGTGAGAAGAGACAAGGTTCAATAAAAAAGAAGGTTGGAGAGCATCAAGGTGAATCTTCTTCAAATGATAGGAGATATCCCACAAGAGAAAGAAAACAACGTGGTGAATGGTGGAAAGACCACATCTTTCCTCAAGTAAGTGAAGAACATGCAAATGTTGCACTCCTTGCTGATCCATTGAATATATGTGATGCTATGAAGTCTACGAATGCATTGAAGTGGGAGGAGGCTATGGAAGAAGAGTACAAATCTCTCATGAGCAATGGAACATGAAAATTGAGTCAACTTCCACCAAATCGATCTTCAATTGGTTGTAAGTGGGTGTTTAGAACCAAGAGGGATGCAATGGGTGATATTGTGAGATATAAGGCAAGGCTAGTTGCCAAAGGATACTCACAAGTTGCTGGTGTTGATTTCAATGAGACATTTGCTCCCGTGGCTAAGTTCACCACCATTAGAACCATTGTGGCAATTGGGGCAGCAATAGACTTGGAGATGCATCAAATGGTTGTGAAGACGGCTTTCTTGAATGGAGAGTTGGAAGAAGACATCTACATGGATCAACCTCAAGGATTTGTAGAAGAAGGCAAGCAACATCTTATTTGTAAGTTGAAGAAATCCTTGTATGGACTCAAGCAATCTCCAAGGACATGGTATCAAAGAATTGACACATTCTTTGTTAATGAGGGATTCCAAAGAAGTGAGGCTGACCATTCTATGTATGTGATACAATCAAAAGAGTTCTTGATGATTGTTATTCTTTATGTAGATGATTTAATCATCTTAACGAATACTTTAAAGATGATGGATTGGTTGAAGGCAAAGTTAGAAAAGGAATATGAGATGAGTGATTTGGGAGAGCTTCACTATTGCTTAAGAGTGGAATTTGCAAGAAATCGTGGTAACAAGACCATCACAATGAGCCAAAAGAAGTACATTGAAGGAGTGTTGAAACGATTCAATGTGGAGGATTGCAAGCCTATTGGAACACCTTTGGAGTCCAATTTGAAGTTGATGAAGCTCACGGATGAAGAGTTTGCACAAGTTGAAGGCCAAATGCAAGATGTTCCATACTAGACAGCGATTGGGTCACTCATGTATGCAATGGTTGGCACAAGGATTGATCTTGTTTATGCGGTGAGTGTCGTCAGTCAATACATGTCAAAAGCATGACCAATTGATTGGATAACCATCAAGAGGATCATGAGGTACTTGAAAGGTACTTTGGACTTCAAATTGTGCCTTGGAGGTGAATGTATTGCTTTGCGTGGTTATTGTAATGCGGATTGGATTGCAGATGCAAATGATAGGCGGTCAACAACGGGCTATGTATTCTTTGTTGGAGTGGGAGCAATTTCATGGAATTGCAAGAGGCAACCCACAATTGCAAGGTCCACAATGGAAGCTGAATACATGGCAGCAAGCCATGGTGCAATGGAAGCAACATGGTTAAGGCAAGTTTTGGAGGACATTGGACTTGTGCAACTGGAAGCAACTCCATTGAATTGTAACAATCAAGGATGCCTTGCTTTTGCAAAGAATCCAAAGCATCGTTCAAAAATCAAGCACATTGACATTCAACATCACTTTATAAGAGAGAAGATTGAAATGAGAGTGATTGACTTGAAGTATTGTGCAACAGAAGATATGGTTGCTGATTTGTTAACAAAGGCATTGGTCAAAGATAGACATCATATGTTGACAAAGGCATTAGGTTTGAAGGGCTTTGACAATTAGCAAAGTGGAAGTGTTGAGGTAAAAGATAAAGATGAATAGATAATAGTTAAAGTAGAATAAGTTACCTCGTAAAGGATATTACCTTAGGTAAGTTGCTAATGGTCAAAGGCTTGACTCTAGGCATATAGAAAAAGCATCCTATGGACATAAGATGCGGTCAAGGACAAAGAGTCAAAGTCAAGAGGATAAAGTGTGTCCTAGGGAATATCGAAGGAACTAGTTAAGAATAATTAGTATATGGCATAGGATACCTTCGTGGTATGTAAGATGCCATAGGATCCTTGGATACCCTCGTGGTATGAGTCAAAGGATCCAAGGAGCATATGTGTAAAAGTCAAATGGTGGAAGAAGTCCTTTTAGGACAGCAAGCACCACCTATAAGTAACGAGAGTTGAAAGAGAGAACAATCTCATTCCACACTTCTCTTATGTGCAACCTTGCTGATTTCTACTTACTTGTGTTATCCTTATAGTATTCTTTTCTCAATAAGTGCACTTGAAGGAATGACTCCCAAAGAAGTTTGGACTGGTAACAAACCTTGCATATCCCACATGAGGATTTTTAGATGCATTGCATATGTCAAGGTTTCAGATAGTATGAGAGGCAAACTTGATGCAAAGGCACCAAGGCATATAGGCTCATGTGTTTAGATACCAAAAAAATCATCAAAAGTTGTGATGAAGAGTTCTTGGATCATAAGAGTGGTAGTAAAAAGTGGGAGATGTGTCCAAGTGGGAGTAGTGGTGTGTTTGTGGACACATCTTGAATTCCAGCAAACAAACAAGAAGATGAAGAAGAGTATTCTGAAAGTGAAGAAGGAGAGGAAGATGCCATGATAGAAGAGCCCAATACTATAAAGACTTCAATTCCAGCAAGATACAACAAGGACAATAAAGAGAATGAAGATGAAGAATACCAACCGATGAGTAAGACAAAGAACTCCATGAGCCATATAAGGCAAGAAGAGGTGCATGAGGGCTCATCCTCCTTGCATGAAAGAAGATATCCAACACGTGAGAGAAGACCACAATGTGAATGGTGGAAGAACCACATCTTTCCATAAGTAAGTGAAGACCATGCCAATGTTGCTCTTCTTGATGATCTATTGACTTTGTGTGATGCAATGAGGTGTGGTGATGCAATGAAGTGGAAGAGTGCCATGCAAGAAGAATACAAATCTCTTATGGACAATGAGACATGGGAGTTGACTCCACTTCCACCAAATCGATCATCAATTGGATGTAAGTGGGTGTTTAGAACCAAGAGAGATGCTATGGGCAATGTTGTGAGGTACAAGGGAAGATTGGTTGCCAAAGGCTACTCACAAGTTGTTGGAGTGGACTTTAATGAGACATTTGCATCCATGGCGAAGTTCACCACTACAGAACCATAGTGGCAATTGGAGCATCAATGGACCTTGAGATGCATCAAATGGACATCAAGCCAGCATTTTTGAATGGAAAATTAGAAGAAGACATCTTTATGTAGCAACCTCAAGGATTTATTGAACAAGACAAACACCACCTCGTTTGCAAGTTGAAGAAGTCATTGTATGGACTCAAGCAATCACCAAGAGCATGGTTCCAATGGATTGACTCATTCTTTGTGAAAGAAGATTATGTAAGAATTGAAGCTGACCATTCTTTGTATGTATTCCAAGCGAAGTACTTCTTACTGGTTGTGATCCTCTATGTAGATGATTTAATCATCTTAAGCAACACCATAGTAAGATTGGTTTGGTTGAAGAAGAAATTGAAGGGAGAATTTTAGATGAGTGATTTGGAAAAATTCCATTATTATTTGGGTGTGGAATTCACAAGAAGTAGAGAATCAAAGACTATCACATTGAGCCAAAGCAAGTACCTTGAAGAAGTGTTGAAACGATTCAACATGGGAGATTGCAAGCCCATTGGAACTCCTTTGGAGGCCAACTTGAAGTTGATGAAGCTCACGAATGAGAAGTATGCTGAAGTTAAGCATCAAATAGAAGGCATACCATACAAGGCAATAGTAGGCTCACTCATGTATGCAATGGTAGGTACAAGGATGGATCTTGTATTTGCGGTAAGTGTTATAAGCCAACACTTGGCAAAACCAGGTCCTATGCATTAGGCAACCATCAAGAGAATCATGATGTACTTGAAAGGCTTTTTGAATCTCAAACTATGTCTTGGAGGAGATAATATTGCATTACATGGATATTGTGATGCGGATTGGGCTAGAGATGCAAACGATAGAAGGTTCACAATGGACTTTGTATTCTTTGTTGGAGTGGGAGCCGTATCTTGGAATTGCAAGAGACAACCAACCATTGCAAGGTCCACAATAGAGGCGGAGTACATGGCAGCAAGTCATGGAGCAATGGAGGCAATTTGGTTGAGGTTGTTATTGGAAGATATTGGACTTGTGCAATTGGAGGCCATTCTATTGAGGTGTGACAATCAAGGATGTCTTACTTTTGCAAAGAATCCAAAGCATCATGCAAGAACCAAGCACATTGATATTCAGCATCATTTCATAAGAGAGAAGATAGAGATGGGGATTATTGATATGATGTGTTGTGAAACCAAAGATATATTGGCTGATTTATTGACAAAATCCTTAGTTAGAGAAAGATAAAACAAGTTGAGTAAGGCAATAGGATTGATAGCTAATTGACTAATAGCAAAGTGAGAGTGTTGAAGAAAAGAACTCTTTAAGTAGTTGCCAATGGTCAATAGAATATAAGTATTATTAGGGATATTCCATAAAGTTAGGTTCTGGTCTATAGTGCATTAAAGTACAAGGAGAGGGCTGGTCCTAGGAGATATCCCATATGGGTTGTAGCACTTGGTACCTTGGTACTTGTATATAAGGAAAGGGTTGGCATGGGAAGAATTATCTCATACCACACTCTATTTGTTAAAGTGCAACCTTGCTGGTCTTAACTTACTTATGTGGAGTGTGCTTTTTATGTTTTAATAGGAATGACATCATGACTTGATTCAAAGATTAGGATTAAAAGCCTTTTGAATATTAGCAAAGTAGGAGTTTTGAAGATCAGCAATTAACTGCTTAGTTATAAAGACATAGAATTTAAACATAGTATGTTGCTTATAGTAAAAAGGTAGCAAAGAATTTAAGTAAGTTATTGTGGAGGCTCCAAAGGTTTTTTGGTGATAGCTAGGTTAGAAAAGAACCTAAGGTTTAGATGGATGAAATAGAAATAGATATAATATCAAAAGGATGGAAGTTGCCTAATTAATTAACAATCCACCTCTTATAAGTAAAGAGTATTGGAAATAAGAATCATCTTTCTCCACACTTCTCTTAGACTACAATCCTTGTTGATGCTAAGTGTTTGTAGCTTTTAGATTTCTTTTTTTCAATAGAAGTGACCAAGAAGAAAAAATAAGAGCCCCAAAGTGAGGATTGAGCTTTCTTTTCAAGACAAGGCAAGAAGAGTGATTCTTACCAACATGGCAATTTAAATACTTATTTCATTCATGATAATGTCTATCCTTCACCATTGCTTTTGTGAGCAAATCAACAAGCATCTGTTCCATTGTACAATACTTCATATCAATTACCCTCATCTCAATCTTCTCCCAAATGAAGTGATATTGAATGTCAATGTACTTTCTTCTTGAATGATGCTTTGGATTCTTAGCAAAAGCAAGGCATCCTTGATTATAACACTTCATTGGAGTTGATTCCAATTGTACAAATCCAATGTCTTCTAAAACTTGTTTTAGGTATATTGCCTCTATTGCACGATGACTTGTTGCCATATATTCCGCTATTGTATTGTAAAAGCTTACAGTATATAAAAATTAGTTAAAATATATTATATGTTAATAAATCTAGATGTATGTTAGAATGATTCATAGATTAATTGAAAGAGAGTGGATTTAAGAAACTTTATTTTGAGTTTTATCTTTTTTGATTATAGCATTTAAAACAATTGTAAGACCTAAATGTTTAGTATAAAGCCTTGAGAGGAGATTAGAGCCTAAAGAAGAAAATCTTAACTAATAGGAGGCTTATTGGGAGAAATGAAAGTAAGACATGGTTGAATGAAGGCAAGGAATGGAAAACTTCATGCCTATTGGTCGAAGGTCATGTCCAATGGGCTTCAAGGAGGCTGCCCAAAGCCTTATTAGGGATTTGGATTTCTTTTCAAAGGCATTCGAGCTTTAAATACTAAGATCAGAAAGTTCAAGATTTTGGATATAATTATTGTGAAGAGTTTGTGTGATTTCAAGTTTTTGTTAAGGAGATATAGGTGTTCAAAGTTAAGGTATCAAATTTGTATCTACTGTCACTCTTTGAAGCATAACATATGTGTACGGAGAGCAATGAAAGATCGGCGACTAAAGTTGGAGAGAGCACTTTCTTTGCTACACTTTACATATATTGTTTGATGAATTCTAAATCTAAATGAAGGAGTTATAGGGCATTGAAGATAGCAGACGTAATTCAAAGGTAGTAAGTGAGTCATTTTGTTGATAGTAATGGTTGGTGCCATATCTTGAGTTCTTGGACGAACTTTTGGCTTCAAATCTCTATAAGTGTGTGTTATTAAGTTAAAAAGCTATAAATCAAAGTTTTATGGTATTTGAGTACTTATTTTATGAGATATGAAGAAGTTGCATTTATGTGTAAGTAGGATAGGGTTTAAAGCTATTGTTAGGAATTTGATAATATCTCAAGATCCGTAACAAATTTGTAGTTGAATATTTTTGTGAAATTTTTTAAAAGTATATATCAATACTTTATGTAAAATTATAGATTGTTTGGACGATCCGATGGTGAAATATAAGCTGTTGAAGTTTGAAAAACATCTCTCACAGGATATATAAGGTTTTAAGATCTCTATCATATATTTGGATGTTTTCATGGTACTTGAGCTGGTGTTTTGATTTAATTGTCCAAAAAGAGAAAATATTATATATATAAACTTGGTATTTTATATCTAAGACTTAATAAAGTATTTAGTAGCAACCAAAAATCAACACTTTCTTGAGGCAAACTCTCTTTATGCGGACACCACCTCTATAGTAGACCTTACAATTGTTGGTTGTCTCTTACAATTCCATGAAATTACTCCCACTCCAACAAAGAATCCATATCCTATTGTTGTTCTTTTATCATTTGTATCTACAGTCCAATCCACATTACAATATTCATGCAATGTAATATTATCACCTCCAAGACACAATTTGAAGTTCAAAGTACCTTTTAAGTACCTCATGATCTTTTTGATGGTTGCTTAAAGAATTGGTCTAGCCTTTGACATGTATTGACTCATAACACTCATCGCATATGCAAGATCCACCCTTGTATCAACCATTGCATACATAAGTGAGCCTACTGCTGCCTTATATGGAACATCTTTCATTTCTTCTCCAACTTCAGTAAATTCCTCATCTGTGAGCTTCATCAACTTCAAATTTGCCTCCAAAGGTATTTCAATGGACTTGCACTCCTCCATGTTGAACTATTTCAACACTTCTTCAATGTACTTCTTTTGGCTCAATGTAATGATCGTCTTAGCTAAATCTCTCATAAATTCCACTCCTAAGCAATAGTAGAGCTCTCCCAAATCACTCATTTCATACTTCTTTTCTAACTTTGCCTTCAACCAATCCATGTGTTAAAGTAAAAGTAGAAAATATTACCTTGTATAGGATATTATGTTAGGTAACTTGCTAGTGGTCAAAGGTTTGACTCTTGGTATATGGTAAGGGCATCCAATGGATATAGGACGAAGTCATGGACTAAGAGACAAAGTCAAAAGGATAAAGTATTAACAAAGGAATATCTGAAGAATAAGTATGAGTCATTAGTGTGTGTGTCATAGGATATCCTCATAGTTCATGAGATGCGAAAGGATCCTAAGAGCATGTGTGTAAGATGTAAGAGTAATTAGTATTGGACATAGGATACTCTTCGGACTCGTGAGATGCCAAAAGGATCTTAGGGCCATGTGTGTAAAAGTCAAAGAATGGACGTTGTCTTTTAGGGCAGCAACTACCACCTATAAGTAATGGATGTTGGAAGTGAGAGATATCTTACTCCATACTCTCTTTGTATGTTACCTTGCAGATGCTAAGTGTTGTATCTTCTATGTACTTATTTTCTTAATAGGTTATGGGTCCATTCACCTTTACTTGTGAGTTTTGAAGTACTTTGAAGTCATTCTAATTGTAAGGAGTAGATCTTATGGTTATTGCTAAAGGTTGAGTTTGTTATCTTCTAATCCTTCTTATGCATCTAGTTGTTGATGTAATTTTGCTCTTAATTATTGTAAAGTACACTCATAGTCTTTGTTGATGTTAGACTCCATATAATGATGTTTTAGAACTCTAGTATTATATTTCTTTGCTGAAGTTTATCATTGATGTTCTAACTTTGTGGTTTCATGAACTTAACTTCTTAAGAGATTATTCTATTTTTACAAGAAGTAATTTTTGTGAGGTTAGAAGTATTTTGTGAGAAAAGGGAGGTGATTGAAGAGTGGCAAAGCTTATACAAGAGGTTCAGATAGAATATAAGACTTGTGAGAAGACTTATATATGAAGTTGAGAGTGATACAAGAGTGAAATCACTTGTTTACTTTCAAAGATGGCATTCTGGGTTTCTAAGGCAACAACACCTTCTTGTTGATTTTGAGAGTTCTATATCTTCTTTATTTGATTTTCTTTCAGACATCCCTTCTTTAGATATGGCTTCAAGTGAAGGTGAGAGCTTGAGAGTAATTGAAAAGTTTAGGGGTGAAAAATTTTACCATTGGAAGAAGAAAATGGAGCTTTTGTTGGCTTCATTGGATCTTTGGGACATTGTTGATAAAAGTGAAGACCCTTCAAGTGACAATGCTGATATCAAAGTGAAGAAGGAGTACAAACATCGTGAAAGGAAGGCTTTTGGGATTATTGCAACAAACTTTGATGATGCTAACTTTTCACATGTTATAGCTTGCAATGGACCAGCGGAAGCATAGAAGACTCTTTGCAACATCTATGAAAGTAGAAACCTTGCAAACATCCTTTGGACAAGAAGGAAGTTCTTGACGGTAAAGATGGAAGAAGGAGATGACCTCATGGCTCATGTTAATAAGGTAAAAGCACTTACTAACAAACTAGCAGATGTTGAAAAACGAGTTGATGATAAGGACATTGTATTAACATTGCTCATGAGCCTTCCCGAATCCTATAATTACCTCATTATGGCATTGGAGTTCATCAACATGAAGGAGCTTACGATGAACTATGTCACGTCAAGACTTGCCCATGAAGTGACCAAGAGGAAAGAAAAGGAGCTTACAAGTGATGATTCGGTTCTATTTTCAAGACAAGGCAAAGGTAGCCATTTTCACCAACATGATAATTTAAAAAGCAATATGAAGAATTGCTATATTTGTAGAAAATCAAGTCATTTTTCTAGAGATTGCTACAAGCCCAAGAAAAGAGATAGGGAGAATACAAACAATATTAGTGATAGTTTTGGTAGAGATGAGTATGCTTTCATGGCAAAAGAAGGAGCCTCCATAAATGCCATGTCAAAGTAAATTATAGATTCAGGTGCTACTAAGCACATGACACCATACAAGTGTTCATTTGACACTTATGAAGAAATTCCAGCAACAAAAGTGTGATTTGGAGCCAATGGCATGGTACAAGCCATTGGAATTAGCTCCATTGTAGTCAAGATTGTTGTCAAGGACCAAATGAAGAGGATCAGATTAAAAGAAGTCCTACATGTGCCAAAATGAAGAAGAACCTCCTTTCGGTGAGCAAACTTGTATCACATGGTTGTAAGGTTCAATCTGACATGAATGGATATTTTGTCAAGACATTAAATGGCCAACATGTTGCCAAAGGCCTTAGAGATGGAAATCTCTACTTCATCAATTGCAAAAAGGTGAATGGAGGTGAAGTGGCGGCATTTGCTGATTTTCCACAAGATCAAGACAAGTTTGGAATTTGGCATCAACGACTTGGTCATTTGAATGCCAAATGCACGAAGGAGCTCCAATCCATGGTAAGTGGGTTGGATCTTAGTTAATTTAGCCACAATGCCATGACACTTGCTTGTGAAGGATGTATACAAGGTAAACAACAAAGGGCTTCATTTCCAAGTGGAGTTGCAATACGTACAACAAAATTATTGGAGATTGTGCACTCAGATGTTTGTGGACCAATGAAGACACCATCAATTGGAGGAGGAAGGTACTTTGTTACATTCATTGTTGATTTCTGAAGAAAGGTGTGGATTTACATCATTAAAGCTAAGAGTGAATGTTTCTCAAAGTTTAAGGAATTTAAGGATCTTGTAGAGAAACAATGTGAGTGCATGATCAAAGTGTTGAGAATGGACAATGGAGGTGAATACATGTCAAAGCATTTTGATGACTTCATGAAGATTCAAGGTATTGCAAGACAAACCTCTACTCTTTACACTCCACAACAAAATGGAGTTGCTGAAAGAGTAAATCATACCATTGTGGAGATAGCAAGGAGTATGCTTCATAGACAAAACCTTAGGCATGAATATTGGGTGGAAGCTGTGATAAATGCGGTGCACATAAGGAATATGTGCCCTACAAGTGCACTTACATCAATGACTCCACAAGAAGCTTGGAGTGGAAAAAAACCTTGTGTTTCAAACATGAGGATTTTTGAATGCATTACTTATGCAAAGGTACCACTTTGTATGAGGTCCAAACTTAATGCAAAAGGTACAAAATATGTATTTGTTGGATATTGTGAAGGTACCAAAGTATATAGGTTAATGTGTTTAGAAACCAAGAAGATCATCAAAAGTCATGATGTAGAGTTTTTGGAACATAAAAGTACTTTTGAGCACTTAGAATAGTGTCCAAGTAGGAGTAAAGGTGTGTTTGTGGACACATCTTCAAGTTCAGCAAAGAAACAAGAAGAAGAACAAGAAGATGATGACAATGAAGATGGAGGAAATAGAAATCAAGATCAAGAGTCAAAGAAGGTAAATCATAATGTACCTTTAATTCCTAGAACCAATAATAAAGAAAATGAAGATATTGAAGGTGATAATGATGATGAAGAATATCAACCTTTGAGTGAGAAAAGACAAGCATTGAGGAAGAAGAAGGGTGGAATTCAAGAAGAAGGGTCTTCTTCAAATGAAAAGAGATATCCTTTGAGAGAAAGAAAACCACATAGTGAATGGCGGAAAGACCACATCTTTCTTCAAGGAAGTGAAGAACATGCTCTTGAAACATAGAAAGCATACTCCACACAAGTAAGTTAGGACCAGCAAGGTTGCACTTTAACAAATAGAGTGAGGTATGAGATAATTCTTCCCATGCCAACCCTTTCCTTATATACTAGTACCAAGGTACCAAGTGCTACAACCCATATGGGATATCTCCTAGGACCAGCCCTCCCCTTGTACTCTAATGCACTATATACCAGCACCTAACCTTATGGGATATCCCTAACAACACTTATACTCTATTGACCATTAGCAACTACTTAAAGATTTCTTTCCTTCAACACTCCCACTTTGCTATTGGTCAATTACCTATCAATCCTAATGCCTTACTCAACTTGTTGTGTCTTTCTCTAACTAAGGCTTTTTTCAATAAATCAGCCAACATGTCTTTGGTTTCACAATACATCATATCAATAACCCCCATTTCTATCTTCTCTCTTATGAAATGATGCTGAATATCAATGTGCTTGGTTCTTGCATGATGCTTTGGATTCTTTGCAAAAGTAAGACATCCTTGATTGTCACACCTCAATAGAATGGCCTCCAATTGCACAAGTCCAATATCTTCCAATAACAACCTCAACCAAATTACCTCCATTGCTCCATGACTTGCTGCCATGTACTCCGCCTCTATTGTGGACCTTGCAATGGTTGGTTGTCTCTTGCAATTCCAAGATACGGCTCCCACTCCAACAAAGAATACAAAGTCCATTGTGAACCTTCTATCGTTTGCATCTCTAGCCCAATCCGCATCACAATATCCATGTAATGCAATATTATCTCCTCCAAGACATAGTTTGAGATTCAAAGAGCCTTTCAAGTACCTCATGATTCTCTTGATGGTTGCCCAATGCATAGGACCTGGTTTTGCCATGTATTGGCTTACAACACTTACCGCAAATGCAAGATCCATCCTTGTACCTACCATTGCATACATGAGTGAGCCTACTATTGCCTTGTATGGTATGCCTTCTATTTGATGCTTAACTTCAGCATACTTCTCATTCGTGAGCTTCATCAACTTCAAGTTGGCCTCCAAAGGAGTTCCAATGGGCTTGCAATCTCTCATGTTGAATCGTTTCAACACTTCTTCAATGTACTTGCTTTGGCTAAATGTGATGGTCTTTGATTCTCTACTTCTTCTGAATTCCACATCCAAACAAGAATAGAGCTCTTCCAAATCACTCATCTCAAACTTTCCCTCCAATATCTTCTTCAACTAATCCAATCTTACCATGGTGTTGCTTAAGATGATTAAATCATCTACATAGAGGATCACAACTAGCAAGAAGTTCTTGGCTTGCAGTATAATCAAAGAATAGTTAGCTTCAATCTTTACAAAACCTTCTTTCACAAAGAATGAGTCAATGCTTTGGTACCGTGCTCTTGGTGATTGCTTGAGTCCATACAATGACTTCTTCAACTTCCAAACAAGGTGGTGTTTGTTTTGTTAAATAAATCCTTGAGGTTGCTCCATATAGATGTCTTCTTCCAATTCTCCATTCAAGAATGCTGTCTTGACGCCCATTTGATGCATCTCAAGATCTATTGATGCTCTAATTGCTACTAGAATTCTAATAGTGGTGAACTTTGCCATGCATGCAAATGTCTCATTAAAGTCCATTCCAACAACTGGTGAGTAGCTTTAAGCAACCAATCTTACCTTATACCTAACAACATTGCCCATAGCATCTCTCTTGGTTCTAAACACCCACTTACATCCAATTGCTGATTGATTTGGTGGAAGTGGAGTCAACTCCCATGTCTCATTGTCCATAAGAGATTTGTACTCTTCTTGCATGGCAATCTCCCACTTCATTACATCACTACACCTCATTGCATCACACAAAGTCAATGGATCATCAAGAAGAGCAACATTGGCATGGTCTTCACTTACTTATGGAAAGATGTGGTTCTTCCACCATTCACCTTGTGGTCTTCTCTCACGTGTTGGATATCTTCTTTCATGCAAGGAGGATGAGCCCTCATGCACCTCTTCTTGCCTTATATGGCTCATGGAGTTCTTTGTCTTACTCATCGGTTGGTATTCTTCATCTTCATTCTCTTTATTGTCCTTGTTGTATCTTGCTGGAATTGAAGTCTTTATAGTATTGGGCTCTTCTATCATGGCATCTTCCTCTCCTTCTTCACTTTCAGAATACTCTTCTTCATCTTCTTGTTTGTTTGCTGGAATTCAAGATGTGTCCACAAACACACCACTACTCCCACTTGGACACATCTCCCACTTTTCACTACCACTCTTATGCTCTAAGAACTCTACATCACGACTTTTGATGATCTTTTTGGTACCTAAACACATGAGCCTATATGCCTTGGTGCCTTCACAATAACCAAGGAATACACATCTTGTGCCCTTTGCATCAAGTTTGCCTCTCAAACTATCTGGAACCTTGACATATGCAATGCACTCAAAAATCTTCATGTGAGATATGCAAGGTTTTTTACCAGTCCAAGCTTCTTGAGGAGTCATTCCTTCAAGTGCACTTGTGGGATACCTATTTCTTGTATACACGGCATTTACCACAGCCTCCGCCCAATATTCATACCCAAGTTTTTGAGCATGAATCATACTCCTTGCCATCTCCACAATAGTGCGATTTGCTCTTTCAGCAACTCCATTTTGTTGTGGAGTGTAGGGAGTAGAAGTTTGTCTTGCAATGCTTTCATGGTTCAATAACTCATCAAAGTGTTTGGACAAATACTCACCTCCTTTGTCCGATTGCAGCACCTTAATCTTGTGCTCACATTGCTTCTCCACAAGTACTTCTCACTCCTTAAACTTGACAAAACACTCACTCTTGGCCTTGATGATGTATATCCATACCTTCTTTGAGAAGTCATCAATAAATGTAACAAAGTACCTTGCTCCACTCATAGATGGTGTCCTCATAGGTCCACAAACATCCGAATGCACAAGCTCCAGCAATTGACTTGCTCTTGTTGCAACTCCACTAGGAAATGGTGTCCTATGTTGTTTGCCCTGAATGCATCCCTCACAAGCAAGATTCATGATAGAATGGCCAAGGTCTAAGCCACATACCATGGATTCAAACTCTTTCATGTTTTTAGCATTCAAATGTCCAAGTCTTTGATGCCAAATGCCCACCTTGTCTTCATTTGATGGAAATTCAGCAAAGGCAGCAACCTCCACTCCATTGATCCTCTTACAATTGATAATATAGAGATTGCCATCCCTAATCCCTTTTGCTACTTCTTTGCCTTCCATGGTTCTCACAAAACATCCATTCATATTAAATTGCACTTTGCACCCATGAGTTACAAGTTTACTCACCGAAAGGAGGTTCTTCTTCATCTTTGGTACATGCAACACATCCTTGAGAGTGATTCTCTTGCTTATGCCCTTCACCACCACGTCCACTACAATGGTGCCCATTCCAATGGCTTGTACCATACCATTATTACCTAACCAAACTTTGGTTGCTTGAATTGGTTGATAAGTGTTGAATGAACACTTGTATGGAGTCATGTGTTTGGTACATCCGGAATCCACAATCCATTTGCTCATATCAAGCATGGAAGGAGTTTGTTTTGCCATGAATGCA
The DNA here is from genome assembly GCF_059467195.1 of Physcomitrium patens. Lineage (NCBI taxonomy): Eukaryota > Viridiplantae > Streptophyta > Bryopsida > Funariales > Funariaceae > Physcomitrium > Physcomitrium patens. The sequence continues at coordinate 1,128,276 of NC_143427.1, read as the reverse complement.
AAGTCTTCACCTCCATGGTCATAAAAAGCATTGTTGGCATTCTCTCTTTCTCTTTTCTTTGCCTTGAAATAATTTCTAGCAAAATGGCCTGGTTTTCCACAAATGTAACAAGTTTTAGGAGGATAACATTGAAAAGGGGCACTTGCCTTACTTGATCTTGTAAATAGTGCTGATTGCTCCACAATAGACTCCTTTTGCTTTCTTTTGGTCTCTTCATGGACTAGTCTTGCCGTGACATAGTCCAAAGTTAGGTCTTTCCTTGAAATGGACTCCAATGCCAACATGAGGGACGAATAGGAGTCTGGAAGGCTTGAGAGCAATGTCATCACAACATCTTCTTCAAGTAAAGGCTTGTCAACAACAGCAAGTTGGTTTGCAAGTGCTTTTACCTTATTCACATGAGCCATGAGATCTTCACCTTCTTCCATCTTCACGGTGAAGAATTTTTGCCTTGACCATAGCACATTGGAGAGATTCCTACTTTCATAGACATTGCAAAGAGACTTCCATGCATCTGCTGCCCCTTTGCAAGAAATGACATGAGCAAAGTTGCTTTCATCTCAATTGGTGGCAATTATGCCAAAAGCCTTCTTCTTTCGTCTTTTGAAGTCCTTTTGCTCCCTGATGCTTTCTTCTACCCCAGGTGCAAGTTCTTCCTCATCTACTATCTCCCAAAGATCCAATGACGCCAAAAGTAGCTCCATTTTGGCCTTCCAGTGGTAAAAGTTGTCACCTCTAAACTTTTCAACAACTCTTAAGCTATCACCCTCAAAAGAAGCCATTTCAAGCTACAAGTAGGTCTAAAAAACTCTTGATTTGGAGTTGTAATGCAAAAGATATGACTACTTAAAGATTGCTGAACTACAATTCCAGAATTCGCTGTTTAACAACTTTTTGCATATTTTGAGTCCAAATTACGTCTAAATGGTAGAGAAAGGTTTGTAATGTGATTTTATGACTTTCAAACGTCTCTCTAACGTCACTTCACTCAAAATGGCTCACTTTCTAATAAAACTCTCAAATACTAGTGCTCCTTCACCAAAGACACTATCAAGGTCTTGCACTAAGCTCATACACTCACAAATCCAAGAGCAATGACTTCAATAATTCACTAGCAACACTCTACCATAAGATCTCAACCACCAAAAAACAAGCAACAAAGAAATAATGCAAGAACAACTTACTTGGTAAGAGAGTGTGGGCCCATAACCTATTGAATCATAGAAAGCAAACTCGACACAAGTAAGTTAGGACCAGCAAGGTTGAACTTTAACAAATAGAGTGTGGTATGAGATAATTCTTCCCATGCAAACTCTTTCCTTATATTCTAGTACCAACATATCAAGTGCTACAACCCATATGGGATATCTTCTAGGACCAGCCCTCCCCTTGTACTATAATGCACTATATACCAGCACCTAACCTTATGGGATATTCCTAACAACACTTATACTCTATTGACCATTAGCAACTACTTAAAGAGTTCTTTCCTTCAACTCATGCCAATGTTACACTTCTTGCTAATCTACTGAGTTTATGTGATGCAATGAAGTCCATAGATGCATTAAAGTGGGAGAATGCTATGGAAGAAGAATACAAATCACTCATGGACAATGAAACATGGAAATTGACTCAACTTCCACCAAATTGATCTTCTATTGGTTATAAGTGGGTGTTTAGATTCAAAAAGGATGCAATGGGTAATATTGTGAGATACAAGTCTAGATTGGTTGCCCAAGGCTATTCACAAGTTGTTCGTGTAGATTTCAATGAGATATTTGCTCCCGTGGCCAAAGTTACTACTATTAGAACCATTGTGGCAATTAGGACAGCAATGGATTTGGAGATGCATCAAATGGATGTGAAGACGGCTTTCTTGAATGGAAGTTGAAAAGAAGACATCTACATGGATCAACTTCAAGGATTTGTTCAAGAAGGCAAACAACGCCTTGTTTGAAAGTTGAAGAAATCCTTGCATGGACTAAAGCAATGATCAAAGGCATGGTACCAACGCATTGATACATTCTTTGAGACTGAAGGATTTGTAAGGAGTGAGGCTGATCATTCCTTATATGTGATACAATCAAATGAGTTCATATTGATTGTCATCCTCTATGTTGATGATTTGATCATCTTAACCAATATATTGAAGATGATGGATTAGTTGAAGGCAAAGTTAGAAAAGGAATATGAAATGAATGATTTGGGAGAGCTTCACTATTGTTTACGAGTGGAGTTTGTAAGAGATCATGCTAAGAAGACCATTACAATGAGCCAAAGCAAGTACATTGAAGAAGTATTGAAACGATTTAATATGGAGGAGTGTAAGCCTATTGGAACACCATTGGAGGTAAACTTGAAGTTGATGAAGCTCACGGATGAAGAGTTTGCTGAAGTTGAAGGTCAAATGCAAGGTGTTCCTTACAAGGCAGTAGTAGGCTCACTTATGTATGCAATGGTTGGCACAACGATGGATCTTGCATATGCGATGAGTGTTGTGAGTCAACACATATCAAAGGCTGGACCAATCTATTGGACAACCATCAAAAGGATCATGAGGTACTTAAAAGGCACTTTGAACTTCAAATTATGTCTTGGAGGTGAAATATTGTGCAATGGAGGACATGCTTGCTGATTTATTGACAAAGGCATTAGTAAAGGATAGACACCACATGTTGACAAAGGTATTAGGCTTAAAAGGTATTTGACCAATAGTAAAGTGGGAGTGTTAAAATAAAAATAGAAAATATTATGTTGTATAGGATATTACCTTAGGTAAGTCGTTAGTAGTCAAAGGTTTGACTCTTGATACATGGTAAGGACATCTAATGGATATAGGACGAAGTCATGGACCAAGAGTCAAAGTCAAAAGGATAAAGTATTAATAAGAGAATATCCCAAGACTAAGTATGAGTCATTAATATGTGTTATAGGATATCCTCGTAGTTCGTGAGATGCCAAAGGATCCTAAGAGCATGTGTGTAAGATGTAAAAGTAATTAGTATTGGACATAGGATACTCTTAGGACTCGTGAGATGCCAAAAGGATCCTAAGGCCATGTGGATAAAAGTCAAAAAGTAGACGTTATCTTTTACGGCAGCAACTACTACCTATAAGTAATGGGTGTTGGAAGTGAGAGATATCTTACTCCATACTCTCATTGTATGCAACCTTGTTGATGCTAAGTGTTGTATCTTCTAGGTATTTGTTTACTTAATACTATCTCTTCTCAGTAAAGCCTCGGTACCACCATAATAACTTACTTTACCTCTTTGCTGCCTTTTTACTATTAGCAATATACTATTCTTAAACTTTATGTGGTTGTAACTTATTAAGTACTTGCTATTCTTCAACACTCCCACTTTGCTAGTATTTAAAAGGCTTTTAATCCTAATCTCTGAATCAAATCATGATGTCTACCCTTTACTAATGCCTTTGTAAGAACATCAGTAAGCATGTCATTTGTAGCACTATACTTCATACCTATTATTCTATCTTCAATCTTCTCTCATATGAAATGATGTTGAACATCAATGTGCTTGGTCCTTGAATGATGCTTTGGATTCTTTGCAAATGGAAGACATCTTTGATTGTCACACATAATGGGAGTTGCTTCTAATTGCACTAGATCAATGTCTTCTAAGAATTGCCTTATCCTACAGGCCTCCATTGCACAATAACTTGCTGCCATGTACTCTGTCTCTATTGTTGATCTTACAATAGTAGGTTGTCTCTTACAATTCCATGAAATGGCTCCCATTCCAATGAAGAATATATATCCCATTGTGGATCTTCTATCATTTACATCTCCAGCCCAATCGGCATCACAATAACCTTGCAAGTCATGTCCTTACCATCAAGGCATAATTTGAAGTCTTTTGTGCATTTTAAGTACCTCAAAATCCTCTTTACTGTTTTCCGATGCATTGGTCCAGCCTTAGACATGTGTTGGCTTACAACACTCATTGCATACGCAAGATCCATTCTTGTAGCCACCATTGTATACATGAATGACCCTACTGCTACTTTGTATGGAATACTTTCCATTTCACGTTCAACTTGTGTAAAGTCCTCATCCGTGAGCTCCATCAACTTCAAATTTGCCTCCAAGGGTGTTCCAATGGGCTTGCACTCCTCCATGTTGAATCGTTTCAACACTTCTTCAATGTACTTTGTTTGGCTCATTGTAATGGTCTTGTTACCACGATCTCTTACAAATTCTACTCCCAAGCAATAGTGCAATTCTCCCAAATCACTCATCTCATATTCCTTCTCTAATTTGGCCTTCATTCAATCCATCTTTTCCATATTGTTAGCCAAGATGATCAAATCATCAACATAGAGGATTACAATCAACAAGAACTCTCTAGATTGCATCACATACAATGAATGATCACCTTCACTCCTTACAAATCCTTCATTGATAAAGAAGGTGTCAATTTGTTGGTACCATGCCCTTGGTAATTGTTTCAATCCATACAAAGATTTTTTCAATTTACAAACAAGATGTTCTTTGCCTTTTTGTACAAATCCTTGAAGTTGGTCCATATAGATGTCTTCTTACAATTCTCCATTCAAAAAGGCCGTCTTTACATTCATTTAGTGTATTTCCAAATCCATTGCTGCCCCTATTACTACAATGGTCCTTATGGTGGTGAATTTGGCAACGGGTGCATAAGTCTCATTGAAATCAATTCCAGTAACTTGTGAGTATCTTTTGGCAACTAATCTTGCCTTGTGCCTCACCACCACACCCATTGCATCTCTTTTAGTCCTAAACACCCATTTACAACTAACACTAGATCGATTTGGTGGAAGAGGTGCCAATTTCCATGTACCATTGTCCATAAGAGATTGGTACTTTTCTTCCATAGCCTTCTCCTACTTGATTGCATCTTCATACTTCATAGCATTACACAAAGACAATGGATCAGCAAGAAGAGCAACATTTGTATTTTCTTCACTTACTTGAGGGAAGATGTGATCCTTCCACCATTCGCCATGTTGCCTTCTTTTTCTCAAAAGATATCTACTTTCATTGATTGAAGGACATTCACCTTGTTCTTTTCCAATTCTTAAACCTTGTCATTTCTCACTCAATGGTTGGAAGTCTTCATCATTGTCATCATCCCAATCTTCAACATCTTCATTTCTTTCATTGCTAGTCCTATCAATTATAGGAGCCTTCATATTTTCAACCTTCTTTGGCTTTTCATCTTCATCATGTTCATTGTCTTCATCTTCTTGTTTCTTTGCTGAATCCAAAGATGTATCCACAAACACACCATTACTCCCATTTGGACACATCTCCAAGTGCTCACAAGCTCTCTTATGTTCTAAGAACACAACATCACGACTTTTGATGATCTTCTTGGTTTCCAAGCACATTAGCCTATATGCCTTGGTACCTTCACAATAACCAAGAAATACACACTTTGTACCTTTTGCATCAAGTTTGGACCTCATACAATCAGGTGTTTTTGCATATGCAATGCAACCAAAGGTCCTCATATGGGAAATGCAAGGTTGTCTACCACTCCATGCTTCTTGTAGTGTCATTAATGCAAGAGTACTTGTTGGACATCTATTTCTTGTATATACTATATTTACCACAGCTTCCTTCCAAAATTCATAGCCAAGGTTTTGAGCATGTAACATACTCCTTGCCATCTCTACAATGGTTCGATTTATCCTTTCAGCCACACCATTTTGTTGTGGAGTGTACGGAGTTGTGGTTTATCTAGCAATTCCTTCATTCTTCAAATAAACATCAAATTGCTGAGACATGTACTCACCTCCATTGTCCGTACGTAGCACCTTGATCTTGCATTCACTTTATTTTTCAACAAGTGCTTTAAACTCCTTAAACCTCCAAAAGCATTCACTCTTGGCTTTAAGAATATAGATCCAAATCTTTCTTGAATAATCATCAATGAAAGAAAGGAAATACCTTGATCCTCCAATACTTGTATTTTTTATAGGTCCACATACATCTGAATAGACAATCTCCAACAACTTGGTAGCACGTGTTGCTACACTCCTTGGAAATGAGGCCCTTTGTTGTTTGCCTTGTATGCATCTTTCACATGCAAGTTTTTATATATTTTGGCTTGTATTTCCAAGATCTAAGCCACTTACCATGGTCTTCAGCTCTTTCATGCTCTTCACATTCAAATGGCCAAGGCTACGATGCCATATATTCAACTTGTCTTCGTTTGATGTAAACTTAGTAAATGCAGCTACCTCCACTCCATTCACCTTCTTACAAATGAGGTAGTACAAATTTCCATCTTTCAAGCCTTTAAAGACCTTGTCTCCACTCAATGAACTTACAAAACATCCATTCATATCAAATTGAACTTTAAAACCTTCCATTATAAGTTTACTCACCAAAAGAAGGTTTTGCTTCATCTTAGGCATATGAAGGACATTTTTGAGTCTGATTCGATTGGTTTGTCCATTCACAACCACCTCCACTATAATAGAGCCAATTCCAATGGCTTCATTTGTACCACTATCTGCCAACACCACATTTGATGCTCAAATAGCTTCATAGGTATCAAATGAACACTTATAAGGTGTCATATGCTTGGAACAACCTGAATCCATAATCCATCTTGACATGACAGCTATAGAGGTTCCACTTGTTGCCGTGAATGCATAATCTTGTCCTCCAAACTCGTCTTACATACTATTTGCATTCTCCTTCTTCATCTTTTTGCCTTTGTAGCAATTTCGAGCAAAATGGCCTATTTTGCCACAAATGAAGTAAGATTTGACATTACCTCGTTGATTTGGATAGTTATCCTTGCCTTGACGTGAATACAATGCTGAAACTTCACTTTGGGGCTCTTTTTCTTTCTTCTTGGTTACTTCATGGGCAAGTCTTGCCATCACATAGTCCATTGTAAGTTCTTTTACCTTGATGGACTCCAATGCCACAATAAGGTAGTTGTAGGATTCGGAAAGGCTCATTAGCAAGGTCATGACAATATCACTTTCTTCTAAAGACTTGTCAATAGTTGCTAGTTGGTTTGCAAGAGCCTTTAGCTTATTGACATGAGCCATGAGGTCATCACTTTCTTCCATCTTACAAGTGAAGAACTTCCTCCTTGTATAAATGATGTTGGATAAGTTCTTACTTTTATAGATATTGCAAAGAGTCTTCCATGCTTCCGCTGGTTCTTTGCAAGAGATAATGTGAGAGAAGTTGGCTTCATCGATATTTCTTGCAATCAATCGAAAAGCCTTCTTTTCACGACGTTTGAACTCCTTCTTCTCCTTCATATCAGTATCTTTGCTTGGAGCCTCTTCACTTTCATCTACAATATCTCAAAGATCCAAAGATGCCAACAAAAGCTCCATTTTGACCTTCCAATGGTAGAAATTGTCACTTCTAAACTTCTCAATAACTCTCAAGCCTTCACCCTCACTTGAAGCCATGTCTAAGGCAGAGTTGTATCAACCAAGGTTGTAAGAGGGAGTCCTAATGCTCTTAAAAACAGCAAGAAGGTTTAGCTACCTTAGAATCATAGAATCCTTCTTTGTGAACAAATTAGTATTTTTACTCTTAATAAAATACTCTCAACTTCACTTCTAAGGCTTTTTACAAGTCAGATGATCTTTTCAAGTCTAAACTGTTACTCTAATATCTCTCTTAAATTCACAAGTCACCTCTATATACCAAAAGAGGCGTATAAAGCAAAATAAGCAACTTTATGTGATAAATCAACCATCAACACCAAAATGCTCTTAACTACAAATAAGAGCAAACCAAGATCTAAATCTAGATTTGAATCTGAAAGTTAGGTACTTTTAATGCCTAACATCAAGAACAACAACTTGATCTACTCCATACTTACAAAATAAAATACTTCAAAGACTTCAAAAGACACTCAAGCAAATGAGAGTGGGCCCATAACCTATTGAAGAAAAAAGAAGTCTAAAGGCTACAAACACTTACCATCAGCAAGGATTGTACTCTAATAGAAGTGTCGAGGAAGATGATTCTTACTTCCAACACTCTTTTCTTATAGGTGGTGGTTTGCTTACTAACGAGGCAACTTCCATCCATTTGATATTACATTTGTTTCTACTTCTTCTTAGTAAAGCCTCGGTACCACCATAATAACTTACTTTACCTCTTTACTGCCTTTTTACTATTAGCAACATACTATGCTTAAACTTTACATTGTCATGTTGTAACACGAGTATACCGTGAAAATCTAAAAAAATGACACTTTTATTAATATTTAGTTACCTCAAATATTGAGAGCAATGACCAATTCCAGTGCAAATACTGAGTGGCCAGGTTCAGTAACCCCGTTACAGTCAGTCAGGGCATACTGAAATGCTCCATTCGATTCCAATAATAGAAGTCAGCAGAAAGGAAAAGAACCAATTCAACGACGGGTGAGCCTGATTCGAAGAGCCAATTGGATGCAATTTCAAGACATCCAATCCAGGTCCTCTTACCCAATATGAGACTTGAATTGGTCGGGCAACCCAATGCAGTCTAACTACGGGGAAATCCAGGTCTTACTACGGGCCTCAACCAATCTGATGCAAAGGACCAATTTGATCCAATTAGGAGAACATCCGGGTCTTACTACTGGACTCCTATCTAATATGAGACCTGCATTGGTCGGGTGACTCAATGTGTTCCCGATTACGGGGCTGCGATTTCGTTTCAGGATGTTTCGTCCTTTATGCCATTTCGAGAACGTCCTTTCGATACAAAGATCTCTTAAAGATAAAACGGAGGAGAGAACTCTAACGGCAAGAGCCAATTTTGGATCCAAGCTCTGACGGCGGGAGCCAATTTCGGATCCAAGATGGAAGATTGAAGAAATTCAAAATTAAGGTTAGGAAAAGAGAAGGGAGAGAGTGAGTTTTTGGGGGTTTTTAGAAGGATCAGAGAGCTAGCTTCATGCTTTTGGCGGAAAAAAAAAAAAAAATAGAGAATTGGATTTTTTTTCTTCATAGGGTTTTGGGAAGACTGAGACAATCGTTGCTGAAGTCGATGTTGTAATGGTGAATCGGGATTTTTAATGAAGTGGGTTTGATTACTCTTGACTGTTTTGAAATCAAAGTTACGTTTGTGATTGAAGAATTAAAAGGGTGTCTATAGGATTGAGTATGCGGAGTGAATGAAATTTATTGGATTAATCTAACGAGATAGTCAGTGGATACAAGATCGTGAGTATAAAGCGGTATCAAAGATTAGCAGTTTGGGTTGTTCGGGGTTCTCTGTAACATCTAGAGACCTACCGACTGGGACAAAAAGGACTTCACCGAGCAATCGAAGGACATCCGTATAGATTTACGATGTATTCTTGCAGTTGTTTATATTCCAACATTCAAAAATCGATAGACTGTTTGAATATTAGCGAATCTCCATACTACCTTCTACAGCTAGACGCCCGACGTGTTCTCGAGCAAGAAAGCAAGTAATATGACATAAGTGGTGAACCCGACGTGAAAGCTTGAGGTAGAAAGTATTTGTTTTCGTTTGGTTTTATTTTTATTTTATGGAAAATGAAAATAAAACTTTTAAAGGATCTTTGGAAGGAGTTTCTGGTGGGGGTTCTTCTAAAAGACAAGGTATGCACATGGATCCATGTATTGCTAGTATATTTCAAGCCTTCTCATTATCAATGCAGCAACAGTAAAGCAATGATCGAAAGGAAGCTTTGGCAACCAAAGCATTGCAAGCAGTGGTCAATAAAATTGATCAATTTGATGGGAGGAATATTTCAAGATATTTAAGATGTTATGTTCGTGAAACGGAATTAAATCAGATTTTTGAGAAGAAAATGGTTGAACTATTTGGACTTGCCACGATACCAGAGATAAGAGACCACATTACATCAATTACGGATCATTATGGGAATTCATGGGAGGTTTTCTCACATGCATTGAAAGACGAATATTTCTTGGAAGATGCTGATTGTCCTACTAAGAAGTTGTTTCTGGAATGGATTGAACGGCCTAATAAGAATTTGCAAGCAACAGAGCTACTAAGAGATTTTGAGAGGCAGTACTCTCAATTGTCGAAGGTAGAAAAATTGACATTGGAGCCGAATAAAGTTGATCTATTTCTTCAAGCTACTGATGGAGAATTGTAAGGGAAATTAGAACTCCTTCTTAAAGACGAAGAAGAAGATGAAGGATTGACAATGAAGTGGAAGAACGTTGAAGATGCGGTGGGGTTGCTTACAAAAAGAGAAAGGAGGAAGGATAGAAGCAATATTCCGAAAACAGTACAAGCATCCAAAGCTCCAATACGTACAACACCACCAACAATGCCTAGAGTTCAACCTTCGACATCCTTATCAAAGATAGCAGATATGAGGATGGAAGAAATTATACGAGCAATGCGAGATCTTCAAATCAAATTGGCAAGACTTGAAGAAATTACTTCTATAAATAATTCGAAGAATATATCAAAACAAGGATATGTACAAAGATGCATTTGGTGTCATGATGCTTCACACACTAGAAAAGATTGCAATGAATTTAATAATATGATACGGCGAGGAATTATTTGTTGGAAAGATGGGAAGAGAGCATTGAAAAATAGGGATGATCTTCTCCAAACCAATTTTGGCAAGGGAGGAATAAGAGCATTGGTTCAAGATTACCTAAAAGAGCATGAAACAGCAGCACGAGAAAGTGCAAGTTATGGTGCTAGAGTAGATGACGAAATTGGTGGAAGTACGAAAACTAGTGAGTTTTGGGCTTCTGCCGTTTCTACAATGCAAGAAGGGAAATTACCTCCAGAAGCGTTCTTGAGGACTGGAGCTACAATACGAGGTAGAACAGGTTGGGAGGATCCTTTTGAGTCTCTTGAGCCAATATGAAGCTTTGATGGAAGAGAAGAGACGAGGAAATTTTGATGATACGAGAGAAGGAAATTCTTCTAAGAAGCAAACTCGAGGAGACAAGGCTCGGGAGGCAGCTTCACAAGAATTGCCTGTAAAAGATACATCAGCATCATTGGAAGAAAAAACAAAGGAGACAAAAGATAAGGGCAAATCAATTGCTTATAAGCTACATTCTGACATTGAAGAGGCAAAAAATTTGAAATGGGTATTGGAAGAACATATATTAAACGCTAAGGTAGAATTCACATTGAAACAAGTCTTGGAAAATACAAAGAAGGAGTTTCATGATGTTATCATTGACAGCATTAAGCGAAAGAGGCAATTAATGGACGAAACTGGAATGAGTCATGCTATTGATGCAAGAATATATAAAGATGAAGAAGAGGTTGATATTGGTTACAAGCAACCAACAAATGAAAAGAATAGGTATAATCAACGAGTACGTTTCGAAGATTATAGTGATAAGGAAATGGAAGCTTTGAGCCATTATACTTGAAAGCATTGGGCAAGGGCAACTACTGAGGTATTGGTGAAAGAAAGAGATATAGAAGACCCAATTATTGCTTTAGTCGACCATGGTTCTGAAATAAATCTCATATCTAAAGTTCTTTATAAGAAGCAAAAATGACCAATTGATATGGAATATGGATGGACAATACGAGCAGCTAATAATACTCGGGGCGAATTATATGGAGCTTGTCCAGATGTCAAAATTCAGATTAAGGATGTTGCGACGGAGCAACATTTCTTTGTTCAAGATACAACGTCTTATCCGTTGATTTTAGGACAACCTTATATTAAGGCAACATGGATGGAATCAAAAGTACTTAACGATGGTTCTACTTATGCATGGGTACGGAGCAAAGATGAGAGGAAAGCTGTACAATTTCTAATAGTACCTCCTAATCATGAACGGAATCGAGATAGGTTGAGGGAGAAACCATTGCCAAAGATTGTTGAAGGATTTAAGGATTTTGGGGAGGTACCACTGTAAAGCGAGATTATGGAGGTACAAAAGAGGAGATACTCTCGCGAGATGAAGGTGCCTTTGATGCGAGTTTTATTCGTATATTGGAGAATGGAAATATTATGTATAAGAAAGTTGATGATTTTAAAAGAAAAGAGAGAAAAAGATTATATAATATTGAAGGAGAATTACGCAAGTTAGGTACATTGCAAGATGATGAGAGGATTTTAGGTGTTTATGAAGAAAATGGACTGGAAGATTCATTGGAATTGATTACATCTATTGGGTTGGAGGATAATAATAAGATTATTGAGATTCATTCAAGAGAGGTTTATACCATACTTGAATCTTTTCAAGCACCAGAAGTCACTGTAGAGATGAGATATAAAACGGCAGATAAGGAGGTAAAGCCTGTTGCTAGACCATTTCCAGAAGATTCTAAAGAACAAATGAGAGAAGCATCAAAAGAAGTAAGTTTAAGAGATTTAATGAGTATTGGACATCAGTTTACTAAAGAGACTTTTAAAGAATTGAAGATTGGTTCTGTTAGTTGTTTATTACCGGAGGAAATTACTTGCTTCATAAAGATGTTGGCTAAACAAGGTAGATCGTTTGCTTTCGAATCTCATGAAATTGGGTGTGTGGATCCGAATATTATAACACCTATGGTTATCTTCACTGTACCGCATGTACCTTGGAATCTAAGACCGATTCCAGTACCGAGGACACATTTATCTAAATTGGTGGAACTATTAAAAGAAAAGATAATGATAAAAATATTGGAACCCTCGTTTACGTCGTATTCTAGTCGATGGTTTATGATACCCAAGAAGAATGGGTCACTATGGTTTATTCAAGATATGCAACTGGTGAATGCAGTAATTGTCAGGAATGCAGTAATTGGACCTATTGTGGATAAATTTGCTGAGGCGTTTGCTGGAAGGACGATCTATTCAATAGATGACTTGTATTCAGGTTATGATCAATTTCAACTTGTCGAAGGAAGTAGAGATATGACAACAATGAGGACACCACTTGAATTGATTAGAATGTGTACTCTTCCTCAAGGCGCGACCAACTCAGTTGTGCATATGATGAATGGGATGAATAAGGTATTGAGAGATTTTATTCCGGAAAAGACTATGCCTTTTCTGGATGATATTCTTATAAAAGGGTGCAGAGAAGGAGACAAGGATGAAACTTTAGATACGAGGGAGTGTCGCAAATATGTTGTTGATTATATATAAGATTGTGAAAAGATTTTAATTCGGCTTGGAGAAGTTCATCTTACATTATCGGGTATGAAGTCCGTATTTGGAGTACGAGAGATTGTGATTGTTGGACATTTATGTAGATCTTACAAGAGAAAACCAGATCCGACTAAAGTTGATGCAATTGGAAGGATGAAAGAGGATTGTGATTCTTTAACAGAGGTTCGTAGGTTTTTAGGTGCATGTGTATTTTATCGAATTTGGATCCCACATTATGCTCACATAGCGGATCTATTATATGAACTGTTACGCAAGGGTAACCGATTTAAATGGGAAGAAAGGCATATTCAGGCAATACAAAGATTGAAGAAATTATTGATGTCACCTCCAATATTGAAGAAGGTTGATTATAAGTGCAATAGACCAGTGATTCTTACTGTGGACACTAGTCCAATTGCCATTGGATGGGCTGTGGGTCAAGATGATTCCAGTGGGAATAGATTTGCAGTTCGGATTGGGACTAAAGTTTTAAGTATTCGTCAGCGTGCATATTTGCAAGTCAAAAGAGAACTTTGGAGAGTCATTTCGGCTATGAAAGCTGAAAAGGACTATTTGATTGGGACATTAGAAGTAATTGAAACAGATTGCTTGCCATTACTTGGAATGATTATTAACTGTTCAACGCCAGATATTGCAATGTTGAAATGGATTGCTTATATTAAGTCACTAAATCCAGAATTTAAGCATATTACTGGGAAAGATAATTTAGTAGCAGATATGCTATCTCGAGCAAGATACGAGAGGGAGGATGAAATGATTGAAGACATTGATGACGTCGGATTGAAATTCTTTTCAATATCAAATCTCAACAAAGAAGACAAGCTATTTCTTGAAGAATCTTATGAAGGAAAATTATTGGATATTGGTCATTACTTGAATACCTTGACTAAGTAGGGAAATTGGTCTACAGAAAAATTCAAACAAATAAGAAAAAAGCATATGGATTTTTACTTCGAGATGGATTCTTATGCAAGAGACCGAAGAAAGGAATTGGAATGCCACAACGAGTGATAGGCAAAAACGAAGAAAAACTAAAATTATTAAAGGAGTTTCATGATAGTTTATGGGTAGGGCATAGAGGAATCTGGGCTACTTTTGCTAAACTCAAGCAACGATATTGGTGGAAAAATATGTATCGAGATGTGCTCTCATTTGTAGAGTCATGTGAAATCTGTCAATCGTATTTTAATATCCGACATCGAGATGGTCTTCATCCTACGTATCCTCTGGCTATTCATTTTAAATGGGTTGTTGATTTGGTTATTATGCCAGTTGGATTATGGCAGATGAGATATTTGGTTTTAACTCGTGAAGATTTATCAAATCAAGTAGAAGGAAGAGCATTGAGGACAAAATCTACAGAGGGGATTTGTAGGTTTTTGCTTGAAGATGTCATTTGCCACTATGGATGTGTAGGAAAAATCACTGTAGATCGTGGAGAATTAAATGCACAAGAAGCTTGTAAGTTCTTTGAAAGATGTGGAGTTAAACTATCACTGACTACTGCTTATAATCCGGAAGGGAATGCGAAAAGCGAACGTGATCACCCGCCGATTGTGAAAGCATTGATTAAAGCTTGTAATGGGAAAGTTAAAGAGTGGCCACGGCTTTTGTCATTTGCATTATGGGCTGATCGAACAACACATAGTTCGGTGACAGGATATATGCCAGTAGAACTTATGACAGGTCAAAAACCAATTATGCCGATTGAAGAAAAGGTACTTACTTGGAGTATGCTACCATTGGAAGATGGATTGACAAGAGAAGAACTTCTAGCTGTTAGGATTTGATAATTTGAGCAAAGATCGAAAAATGTGCAAATAGCATTGGAAAGGTTAAAAAGACCAAGGTTACAAAATAAGGCGAGATTTGATAAGCAACATCGATTGAGACCAAAAGCAATCGAGGAAGGTGACTGGGTACTTGTTTATGACAATAGTCTGGATAATCAACATAGTACTTTGCGGAAATTTTCAAAACATTGGTTTGGACCATATGTAGTAACAACTGTTCATGATAATGCGACTTACTCATTACGGGAGTTAGATGGTACAAAATTAAAAATACCAATTGCTGGGAAGCGGGTTAAAATATTTAAACGAAGACACACGGAGATGAATATGGAAGACCTTAATGAAGGTATAGAGATTTCGTTGCAAGAAGATGAAAGTGATTTGGATAATGAAGGTGACGAAGACGAACTAGACAAAGACGTAGAGAATATATTCTAAATCAAACAGCAATTGGGTAAATTCATGCATACAGGAGGATGCATAGGTTTAGAGGGGGGGGATGTCCTGTTGTAACACGAGTATACTGTGAAAATATAAAGAAAGGGGAATTTTATTAATATTTAGTTACCTCAATTATTGGGAGTAACGACCAATTCCAGTGCAAATACTGAGTGGCCAGGTTCAATCACCCCGTTACAGTCAGCCGGGGCATACTGAAATGCTCCATTCGATTCCAATAACGGGAGTCAGCAGAAAGGCAAAAACCAATTCAACGACGGGTGAGCCTGATTCGAAGAGCCAATTGGATCTAATTTCAAGACATCCAATCGGGATCCAATTTCAAGACATCCAATCCAGGTCCTCTTACCCAATATGAGACCTGAATTGGTCGGGCAACCCAATGCAGTCTAACTACAGGGAAATCCAAGTCTTACTACGGGCCTCAACCAATCTGATGCGAAGGACCAATTTGATCCAATTACGGGAACATTCGGGTCTTATTACTAGACTCTTATTCAATATGAGACCTGAATTGGTCGGGCGACTTAATGTGTTTCCGATTACGGGGCTCCGATTCCGTTTCAGGATGTTCCGTCCTTTATGGCATTCTGAGAACGTCCTTTCGATAAAATGATCTCTTAAAGGTAAAAATAGAGGAGAGAACTCTGACGGCGAGAGCCAATTTTGGATCCAAGCTCTGACGGCGGGAGCCAATTTCGGATCCAAGATGGAAGATTGAAGAAATTCAAAATTAAGGTTAAGAAATGAGAGGGGAGAGAGGGAGTTTTGGGAGGTTTTTTAGAAGGATCAGAGAGCTAGCTTCATGCTTTGGGCGGGAAAAAAAAAATAGAGAATTGGATTTTTTTTCTTCCTAGGGTTTTGGGAAGACTGAGACAATCGTTGCTAAAGTCGGTATTGTAATGGTGAATTGGGATTTTTAATGAAGTGGGTTTGATTACTCTTGACTGTTTTGTGAAATCGAAGTTACGTCTATGATTGAAGAATTAAAAGGGTGTCTATAGGATTGAGTATGCGGAGTGAATGAAATTTATTGGATTAATCTAACGAGACAGTCAGTGGATACAAGATTGTGAGTATAAAGCGGTATCAAAGATTAGCAGTTTGGATTGTTCGGGGTTCTCTGTAACGTATAGAGACCTACCGGCTAGTCGAAGGGCATCCATATAGATTTACGGTATATTCTTGCAGTTGTTTATATTCCAACAGTCAAAAACCGATAGACTGTTTGAATATTAGCGAATCTCCATACTACCTTCTAGAGCCAGACGTCCGACGCGTTCTCAAGCAGGAAAGCACGTAATACAACAACGTGGTTGTAACTAAGCAAGTACTTGGTGTTCTTCAACACTCATCACCATCATCATCAACATCTTCATGTTCTTTATTTTTGGTTTTAGCAATTGTAGAGGCCTTCTTGTCCAACTTCTTTGCATCTTCATCTTCATTTCTATCTTTACAACCATCATTGTCATTGTCTTCTTCCTTCTTTGCTGAATTTGAAGATGTATCCACAAACACACCATTACTCCTACTATGAGACATCTCCAAGTACTCACAAGTACTCTTGTGCTCCAACAACTCAACATCACGACTTTTGATGATCTTTTTAGTCTCCAAACACATGAGCCTATGAACCTTTGTACCTTCACAATATCTAACAAACATACATTTTGTACCTTTTGCATCATATTTTGATCTCATACAATCTAATATCTTTGCATATGCTATGCATCCAGAGGTCCTTATGTGAGAAATATAAGGTTTGTTCCGTCTCCAAGCTTCTTTCGGTGTCATTGATGTATGTGCACTTATAGGACTTCTATTTCTTGTGTATACTCCATTCACCACTGCTTCCGCCCAAAACTCATGTCCAAGGTGTTGTGCATGAAGCATACTCCTTGCCATCTTCACAATGGTCTGATTTGCTCTTTCAGCAACTCCATTTTGTTGTGGAGTGTAAAGAGTGCAGGTTGTCTTGCAATACCATGCAACTTGAAGAAATCATTGAATTGCTTTGACATATACTCACATCCATTGTCCATACGTAATACCTTGATTTTGCATTCACATTGCTTATCCATAAGTGCCTTAAAATCCTTAAACTTTATGAAACACTCACTCTTTGCTTTAAAGATAAAAATCCACACCTTCATTGAAAAATCATCAATGAATGTGATAAAATAGCTTGCACCTCCTATTGATGGCATCCTCATAGGTGCATAAATTTGAGAATGGACTACCTCTAATAACTTGATTCAACATGTTGCAACTCCACTTGGAAATAAGGCCCTTTATTATTTGCCTTGAATACAACCTTGATAAGCAAGTGTCATAGCATTGTGGCATATATGACTAAGATCTAAGCCACTTATCATGGATTAGAGCTCCTTCATGCTCTTGTATATTGAAGATTAGCAAATCCTTGCTTAATTAAAACCACATAGAGATTAAGCATAGTATGTTGCTCATAGTAGAAGGCAACAAAGAACTAAAGTAAGTTATTGTAGTGGCACCAAGGATTGGTAGGTGGTGGCCAAGTTAAGAAAGAACCTAGGATTTAGTTGGATGAAGTAGAAATGGATGTAATATCAAAAAGATGGAAATTGCTTCGTTGGTTAGCAAACCATCACTTATAAATAAAGAGTAATGGAAGTAAGAATTATCTTTCTCCTATCTTCTATTAAAATATAATACTTGCTGATGCTAAATATTTATATCTTTTAGACTTCTTTTCTTCAATAGGTTATGGGTCCACTTACATTTGCTCGAGTGTTTCTTTGAAGTCCTTTGAAGTGGTTTTATAAGTGTGGAGTAGATCAAGTTGTTGTTGTTGATGTTAGGCTTCAGAAGTACCTAACTTTCAAATTCAGATGAAGATCTTGATCTTGGTTTGCTCTTACTTGTGAATAAGAGCTTTTTGGTGTAAGTATTTTTTTTTTCCACCTAAGGATTAAGTTTGCATTGTGGTTTTGCTGAGATAGATCTTTGATGATCGAACTTAATAGTTTGTGTCTAAGAATTGCTGATTGTGCTTAAAAGCCCTCTTATGCTATATAGAGGTGATTTGTGAGCATAAGACAGATATTAGAGTAGAAAATCTGTTAAAGATCAGTAAGTACTTGCTTATTTATAACCACACAGAGATTAAGCATAGTATATTGCTAAAAGTAAAAAGGTAGCAAAGAGTTAAAGTAAGTTATTGTTGTGGCATCAAAGATTTACTTGGATGAGATAGAAATGGATGTAATATCAAAAGGATGGAAGTTTCCTCGTTGGTGAGCAAACCACCACCAATAAGTAAAGAGTGTTGGAAGTAAGAATTATCATTCTCCACACTTCTCTTAGACTACAATCCTTGCTAATGCTAAGTGTTTGTAGCTTTTAGACTTCTTTTCTATAATAGGTTATGGATCCACTCACATTTGCTTGAGTGTTTTTTGAATTTCTTTGAAGTGGTTTTGTAAGTGTGGAGTAGATCAACTTGTTGTTGCTGATGTTAAGCTTTGGAAGAATCTAAGTTTTAGATTCAGATTTAGATCTAGATTATGGTTTGTTCTTACTTGTGGTTAAGAGCATTTTGGTGTTAATATCTTTTTTTTCACTTATAGACAAAGTTTGCATTGTACTTTTGCTGAGATAGATCCTTGGTAATCTAACTTTATGTTTTCATGTCCTTGAGTTGCTGATTGTGCTTAAAAGGCCTCTTATGGTGTATAGAGGTGATTTGTGAGCATAAGAAAGATATTAGAGTGGCAAATCAGATTTGAGACACTTAGATAAGTCATTAGACTTGTGACAAGTTTTAGAAGTGAATTTGAGGAGTTTTTGTGAGTTAAAATACTAGTTTGTTCACAAAGAAAGATTTTGGGATTCTAAGGCAATAAAACCTTCTTATTGATTTTTGAGAGCATTAGGACTTCTTCTTAAAATCTTTTTTGATACAACTCTTCTTTAGACATGGCTTTAAGTGAAGGTGAAGGATTGAGAGTTATTGAGAAGTTTAGAAGTAACAATTTCTACCATTCGAAGGTAAAAATAGAGCTTTTGTTGGCATCTTTGGATCTTTAGAATATTATAGATGAAAGAAAAGACGCTCCAAGTAAAGATGCTGATATGAAGGAAAAGAAGGAATTCAAACGTCATGAAAAGAAGGCTTTTGGATTGATTGCAACCAATGTGGATGAAGCCAATTTCTCCCACATCATCTCTTGCAAAGGACCAGCAGAAGTATGGAAGACTCTTTGCAACATCTATGAAAGCAAAAACTTATCCAATATCATCTATACAAGAACGAAGTTCTTCACTTCCAAGATGGAAGAAGGTCAAGACCTCATGGCTCATGTCAATAAGGTAAAGGCTCTTGCAAACCAACTAGCAATTATTGACAAGCCTTTAGAAGAAAGTGATATAGTCATGACCTTGCTAATGAGCCTTCTCAAATCCTACAACTATCTTATTGTGGCATTTGAGTCCATCAAGCTAAAAGAGCTTATAATGGATTATGTGACAGCAAGATTTGCCCATGAAGTAACCAAAAAGAAAAAAAAAGGAGCCTCAAAGTGAAGATTCAGTACTATATTCACATCAAGGCAAGGGCAACTATTCAAATCAACAAGGTAATAGCAAATCTTGCTTCATTTGTCGCAAAGTAGGCCATTTTGCTCGAAATTACTACAAAGGCAAAAAGATGAAGAAGAAGAAGAATGCAAATAGTGTGCAAGATGAGTTTGGAGGATAAGATTACACATTGATGGCAACAAATGGAACCTCTATGGCTGCCATGTCAAGATGGATTATGGATTCAGGTTGTTCCAAGCATATGACACCTTATAAGTATTCATTTGATACTTATGAGGCTATTCCAGCATCAAATGTGATATTGGTGGATAGTGGTACATGTGAAGCTATTGGAATTGGCTCTATTATGGTGGAGGTGGTTGTGAATGGACAAACCAATACAATCAGATTCAAAAACGTCCTTCATATACCTGAGATGAAGCAAAACCTACTTTCGATGAGTAAACTTGTAATGGAAGGTTTTAAAGTTCAATTTGACATGAATGGATGTTTTGTAAGAACATTGAGTGGAGACAAGGTCTTCAAAGGCTTGAAAGAGGGACAGTTGTACTACCTCATTTGTAAGAAGGTGAATGGAGTAGAGGTGGTCATATTTTGATATATAAGAGGGTAGTTTGTAACTTCTAATATGCTTATGTCTTATCAAGAGAAAGAGATGATTCACTCTTAATCAAGATCAGACAAACCTCTGATATTATAAGTGCACTCTTGTCAATCTATCAAGGATAAGAACTTGATAAATACAAATCAACAAGTGAGACTTTTTTCAAAGAAAGATGAAAAAATAGAAATAACAAATATGTATATGAAGAAAGAAATTAGAATGGCTATTGTCAAAAGACAAGAAAACTAGAGACCCTAGAAACTAAACTATAAGCAAGAAAAGAGTTGACAAGAGTGAAGAAGGCTTCACTCTTGCCTGTATATATACTATCTACCTAAGAGCTACATGTAGATGTTGTCATATTATAAATGCTTACTGTATGTAAAAATTAGTTAAAACATATTATATATTAATAAATCTAGATGTATGTTAGAGTGGCTAGTAGATTAAATTAAAAAGAGTTGATATAAAAAACTTTACTTTGTTTCTTTACTTGTTTTCATTTTGATATTAAAAAATATATATATATGTAGGACCTAAATGTTTAGTATGAAGCCCTGGGAAAAAGTGGTATTGAAAAAACTATTGAAGAAATACAATAAACAAGATACAAGTAAGTCGAAATCAGCAAGGTTAGATACAAGAAAAGTTTGGAATGAGATACCTCTCACTTCCAATACCCTTATAGGTAGAAATTATATCCATTTTGGCTAGTATTCATCTTACTTTCATCCAAAAAAATCCTAGTTTTTTCTTAACCTAACTGCCACCTTGGTATCTTTCCTTCATCTTTTTGCTGCCCTTTGACTATTAGCAACTTAGCTAAGATAATATCTTTTACCTTCTAACTTATCCTCTATTTACTTTAACACTCCTACTTTGCTATTGGTTAAAGGCTAATAAATCTATTTTCTTTATCAATTTATAATTTTTATCCTTGACCAATGCTTTTGTGAGTAAATCAGCAAACATGTCTTCCATTGCACAATGTTTCATATCAATTACTCCCATCTCAATCTACTCCCATATGAAGTGATGTTGAATGTCAATGTGCTTTGTCTTTAAATGATGCTTTGGATTCTTGGCAAAATCAAGGCATCCTTGATTATCACATTTCATTCGAGTTGCTTCCAATTGTACAAGTCCAATATTTTCTAAAACTTGTCTTAGCCATATCACCTCCATTGCACCATTACTTGCTGCTATATATTCCGCCTCTATTATAGACCTTACAATTATTGGTTATCTCTTATAATTCCATGAAATTACTCCCACTCCAACAAAGAATACATATCCCATTATTGATCTTTTATCATTTGCATCTTCAGTCCAATCCACATCATAATATCCATGCAATGTAATACTATCACCTCCAAGACACAATTTGAAGTTCAAAGTGCCTTTTAAGTACCTCATGATCCTTTTGATGGTTGCCCAATGAATTGGTCCAGCCTTTGACATGTGTTGACTTACAACACTCACCGCATATGCAAGATCCACCCTTGTATCAACCATTGCATACATAAGTGAGCATACTGCTGCCTTATATGGAACATCTTTCATTTCTTCTCCAACTTCAGTAAATTCCTCATCTGTGAGCTTCATCAACTTCAAATTTGCCTCCAAAGGTGTTTCAATGGACTTGCACTCCTCCTTATTGAACCGTTTCAATACTTCTTCAATGTACTTCTTTTGGGTCAATGTAATGATTTTCTTAGCTGGATCTCTCACAAATTCCACTCCTAAGCAATAGTGGAGTTCTCCCAAATCACTCATTTCATACTCTTTTTCTAACTTTGCCTTCAATCAATCCATCATCTTCAATGTATTGATTTAGATGATCAAATCATCAACATAGAGGATGACAATCAATATGAACCTATTTGATTGCATCACATATAAAGAATGATCAACCTCACTCCTTACAAATCCTTCACTCACAAAGAATATATCAATGCATTGGTACCATGTCATTGGTGATTGCTTTAGCCCATACAAGGATTTCTTCAACTTACATATAAGGTGTTATTTGCGTTCTTCAATAAATCCTTGAAGTTGATCCATGTAGATGTCTTCTTTTAATTTTCCATTCAAGAAAGCCGACTTCACATCCATTTGATGCATCTCCAAGTCCATTGCTGCCCCAATTGCCACAATGGTTCTAATGGTGGTGAATTTGGCAACAGGAGCAAATGTCTCATTGAAATCAACACCAGCAACTTGTGAATAGCCTTTGGCAATCAATCTTATCTTATACCTCATAATATTATCCATTGCATCCCTTTTGGTTCTAAACACCTACTTACAACCAATTGAAGCTCAATTTGGTGGAAGTTGAGTCAATTCCAATGTTCCATTGTCCATGAGTGATTTGTACTCTTCTTCCATAGTATTCTCCCACTTCATAGCATCCGTGGACTTCATTGCATCACATAAACTCTGTGGATCAGCAAGAAGTGCAACATTGGCATATTTTTTACTTACTTGAGGAAAAATATGGTCCTTCCATTATTCACCACATTGTTTTCAATCTCTCAAAGGATATCTCCTTTCATTTGAAGAAGATTCAACTTGTTGCATTCCATAGTCACCTCTAATCTTCTTATCTTTTGAAGAAAGACTTTTCTCACTCAAAGATTCATAATCCTCATTACTATCATCATCAACATCTTCATACTTTTCATTGCTGGTCTTAGTAATTGTAGAGGCCTTCTTGGGGTGAAGAAGTTATAGCCGTTTGAAGTTAAGGTATAATTTAAGACATATTATTACTCTTTTGAAAATATGAGGAGTTGTACAATATCTTTTGAAAATCAAAAGGTGTAAATAGAACGATGATTCTAAGGCCTACATCTTTCATAAAAAAGTTATTGCTTTTGGAGTTTATGTGAAGGAGTTATAAGGAGTTGAAGGCGGTGCTTCCAAATCAAAGGCAGTAAGTAAGCGGTTTTATTTATGGTAATGGTTGGAGCCTTAACTTGAGTTTTAGAACAAATTTTTGGCTCAAACTTTTTGAAGAATGTAACATTTTATATTAAGAAGCTATATATACAAATTTCGTGGAATTTGAGCTTATATTTTGTGAGATATAAAAAAAATTACATGCGAGTGTATAAAGACAGGGGTTTGAAGTGAATATTAGGGTTTTGAAGATATCTCAAGATCTGCAATAAATATGCAGTTGAAATTTGTTGTAGAAGTTAATAAAAATACATCAGTATCTCATGAAAAATTTGAGTTTGTTTGGACAGTCGGATTAGGAGATATGAGCTGTTAAAGTTTGGAAAAATTTCCACATAAGGATATATAAGGTTTTAGAGGATTTTATCAAATTTTGGGTGTTGTTGGTTACTTAGGGCTTGTGTTTTGATGTAATTGCCAAAAAAAAGGAAAATATTATATATATAACTTGGTATTTTTATATCTTAGAGTTGATTGAGTATTTAGTGGCAGCCAAAAGTCTAGCGCTTTCTTTAGGCAAACTCTCTCTACCTCGACAACGTTCTATAGGACCTCCAAAAATGTGTTGACTTTGTACAATACATATCTTAACTTGCAAGGCAAGTTTTTTATGTAGGTGCCACATAATTAACTTGTTCTATAAGCTACTAATATATGTGATACGTGATTAACTTGTTAACCAAGTTTCTAATCTATCAATTAAGTATAAACACATGCAAAGTCAAAGCAGTGTATATGAAGCTTCTAGGAAGCTTTTCTAAAAGATATTATGAAATTAATCTTTTATTATCTACTTCTATCTTTTCATATCACCTAGATAATAATTATAGTAAATATATGTCCATGATACCATTGCCTATATCCAAACAATATGGTCTTCTATTTCTATGGATTTTATTTTAGATCTTTCAAGTTCATGTTCATATGACTTTATATTTGTAATTGTAGCTCGCTTTACTAAAATGGCCTATTTTGTACCATTGACAAAATCTATTTCAAGTAAAAAAAAATAGCTAAGCTTTTAATTGACAATATCTATTGCTATCATAGATTACCAAAAGATATTATATTAAATAGGAAGACTCAATTTGTATCAAGATTTTGAAAAATCCTATTTAAGATTCTAAAAGTACCTATAAAGCTCTGTTTGGCTTTTCATCCTCAAATTAATAGACAAATAGAATAGGTGAATTAAGTTTTGGAGCAATATTTGAGGTGTAGCATCAACTATCATCAAGATGATTTGACAACTCTTTTGTCATTCATAAAGTTTGCATATAATAATTTAATATATTCTTGTACTAAATAAATATTTTTCTTTATTAATTATGGTTATCATCTATAACTTGATACTTTTGACTTTTTAAAATTTGATAATCTTGCGAAGAAAGATTTAACAAATTATTTATTAGAGCTATATGCAATAATGAAGACACAATTAAAAAAAGCTGAAGAATGACAAAAAACCTTCGTAGTATCTGTCACGGACATACATATTTGTCCTAATAATTACATAGATAATATGAATAGATAGAAGTAAGTCAAAGTAGATAAATATGATGATATCTTATAGAAAGCTTCCTCGAAGCTTCATAGATGCTACTTTGTCTTTATAGATGTCTATAGGTGATTGATAGGTTGAAAACTTAGCCAACAAAGAAACCACGTGTTGACATGTTGATCACTTGTAGTACAAGTTGGACATATGGCTTACACCTAGGAAAATTGCCTTGTAAATTAGACATGTGTGCTGAAAGTTGGATGCATATTAGAGGTCTTATAGCATGTTGCTATATAGTTCTTAGTTAAGTAGTATATATAGAGGGGAGAATGAGGCCTTCATTCTTATCAACTCTTTTCTTGCTTTTAGTTTAGTCTCAAGAGTCTTATGTTTTCTAGTCTTTGGCAATAGCCATTTCAGTTCTTCTTTGAATATACATATTTTCTTCTATTTTTTTACTTTTCTTTTAACATTGATTCCACAACTTTATGTATCTTCTTTTATTTTGTGTCTTTCACAATAGCTATTGCAAGAAACAATCACAATTCAATGTAGGTGACAAGGTATGGTTATTTTGTCATAATATCCTGACTACTCTTCTTTGTGATAAGTTGAATTGTTATAGGCTTGGACCTTTTTTTATTTGTGAACAAGTCAATCCTATTGCTTATTGATTACATCTACTGAAGTATATGAAGATCCATCTTCTATTTCACATGCCCCTCTTTAAGCCGTATAAGATAGTGAATATCTTGAGAAAAAGACAAATGTCACTTCCTCCTATAGAAGTGGATAATAATCAAGAGTTTGAGGTAGAAGAAGTCTTAGATTCAAGATGGCATCGAAATAGGTTAAAATATCTTATTCATTAGCATAGATATGATAGTAGTGAATGCATATGGGAGCGAGCAAAAAAATTTGCAAATGCAATAAAGAAGATTCAGGCCTTTTATCAACAACATCCATCAAAACCAAGATGAAGAATTGCAAAGTTCTATGAAACATGATGACCACTCCTCATAGAACTCATTCCTAAAAGGAAAAGTAATGTCATGAATATATACATTTATCCCAATAGTTACTTATATGATTAGATAGAAGTAGGTAAATATAGATTAATTTCATAAATTCTTCTAGAAAAACTTCTTAAAAGCTTCATAGACGCGATTTTGTCTTTAGATGTATTTGTAGGATAGAAACTTTACCAACAAGTTAACCACATGTTGGTAGCTTGTAGAATAAGCTAATTATATGGTGCATATATAGATAACTTGCCTTACAAGTTAAAACATGTGGTTGGCAAAGTCAACACATGTTGGAGGTCTTATAGAATAATGCCACATAATCCTTAGTTAGAGTGTATATATGGAAGCAAGAGTGAAGCCTTTTTCACTCTTGTCAATGCTTTTTTAGTCTTTAGTCTTATTTCAAGACTTTCTAGTCTTCTTGTTTTTGGCAATAGCCATTCTAATTCAATATTATATCATCTTTGAATGACTTTTTAGTTCTTTTCAATGATACAAGAGTGTATTGAGGATTTTCTTTCTTTGAGATTCATGTCCTTGATATTCCCTCACAACTTGTAAGGAAGAGGTTGTGACTTGATGTGTTAGGCTTCTTCTTAAATTATTTAAGCATAAATTTTCTTGACTAGAACTGTCACATGTTTTTTTTATATAAATAATATATTCAAAAATACATAATAACTACCAAGTAAACAAACTTTGTTTGATTTTTTTATTGATAAAAGATTGTATTATGTTTTTTTGCTTCATTTTTTATAAAAACAATGAGGCATGTAGTCAATCAAATAGCATTTTATGTCTTTTTATTTATCTTCTAAGCTGTCTTATATAAGAATTGTCTATTTCTTTTTTAATAAGAAAGAAAAAAAAAATTGAATTATTGTGAGGAAAAAAAAATAAAACAACACTAAATTAAGCTAAAATATTTCAAATTTTGTTTTTATTAAATAAAGTCTTTTAAAATTAAAATCAACAAAACTAAAAAACAAGCAATGAAAATCAAAGAACTAATGCTAAGACATATACAATTGGAAGAAAAAAATAGATTACCATAAGTAGCAAGAATAATTCATAAAATCAAACACAACAAAGAAATAAAGACATAATGTAACAATAAGTGTGTGCTAGAAATTCTCCATGAATAAACAAGTCTTATTTAAAAGAGTTTAAATTAAAGTTTTAAACTGTAATATGAAGTAATTTGGCATGCAAATCTAATCAAAGTTTGAGATTTTTTTTTAAAAAGTTGAAAATATTAGACTTATCAAACTAATAAATTTATACAAAATAGAACAATTGATTGTTAAAATATGTGTTTATATTTATATATATATATATATATATATATATATATAATATGGATGTAATTAGACTAATTGTAAAATAAAAGTAAATTAAAGAAAAATCAAACTAAATCAAGAGAGTAAGAAGAAGAAATATAGTATACTTAAAATTCACAACTTGAGTTTGGTTGTATCTTTTCTGTCATCAAACACTTACTTCCACAAACAATTTCTACATTTGACATTGATAATGTCACTTGCTTTCCAAGAATAAAGAGGATGTAACTAAGGGCCTTATATTTACCTAAAGTCATTTTCTTTTAAGACAATAACATTTGAAATGAAATATTCATTAGCATTTAGAGTGAATTTGATTTGCCAGCTGGGCTTAGTGGTCATCTGCACATTCACGTCAAGAGAGGGAGCTGTGATGGCTGCCCTTGTAAAAAGGCAGGGACTTGTGTAGTGTTCTCAGAACGTAAGACTTCCTGTCGTATCAGTATATAATCTCACCTGGCGACTCTACATTCGGGGCTCGGAGGAACCCTGGACCTCGGAATAAAGCGGGTACGGTCAATGAGTGGTTTAACGGAGCTTGCAATGGAAGAACGACTCTGAGTGCGCCCTCTCAATAGTCTGGTCATCCACGTCGCTTGAATTCGACATCGACATCACGGATTCCGTGAACACAGTAATGTTCACTGGTACGATGCTGTCCTACAGCCCCTGAGCGACATCGATAAACTCGTACACTCTTATCTGATCACCACATGCGTCTTGTGTTGCACGTAGAAAACGTAGTGCAGCAATAGCAATCTCTGGCGAGCCGAAACAACGGGTGTCGGCGAGTGTCCCACTCTAGTCATTAAGTAGCGGTGTCTCCAAATTGCAGCCCTAAGGTTAGTGGCAATGTTTTACAAAAATCCCAAAACATTGAGAGGGTAGTATGATACAATTGCAAGATGTCCACGCCTACGCTAATTAAATATTTCCATCTACTAGTAGAGTGGGCCTTGAAGAGTCTGTAAGCCGCTGGTGTGGGCGTTGCCATGCATGGAGACACATCTTGTCGACATCATTGTAGAACCAAACATGCTTAGCCTTCTGACGCCTCACTTTCTCTGCAGCTCCATGAATCCAATTGTTGTGCAGGACATATACTCCGCTGCTCAACGCTGCTTCCGTCACATTCTCATGCCACCAGTAATCATTCACAATTCCATTCGCGAAGGTTCGTCGGTTCAGGAAGCTTGTTCGGAGGCCACTTGAGGCCGCCTTACATTCCGTCACGCCCACTCGATGTTGCGCTCCCTTTCCACACAACACATGCCCGAACACCAACTGCTCAGGCTGCTCCGGTGCCTCGCTTGCGTAACTTATCAAATCTTTGAAGGCCTTGATGGTTGCTTTCTCCGATTGCGCGTAGAAGAATCCTGAATCCACACGCCCGCGACCATTGGCAGGAAGGTTCATATTCGGTTCGTCACTCACGACGAGGAAAGTGCCTGTTGGAAATGCCGTTAAGCGGGGCAGAGGATTTTGGAACCAAATAACGTCAACATCGCTCCAAACCACGTGGTACCCTTTTTGCAGGATTTGAAGAACCACCTGCAGCTTCCGCTGTGTCAGTTGCTGCGAGCAGTTGGTGCTAACGTCGGATCTTGCAATAACTGCCTCGGAATCTGAGGCAGACTCAGGCAAGGGAACGTAGAACACAGGGATTCCTCGCACAAGAGCAGACTTGTAGATGGACTTGTCAAACGCAGCAACAATAACATTATTCACCCCGAGAGCCCGGGCACGACAGATAAAACTCCAGAGCATGTCCTTGTGACTCGACTTGACCCCAACCAGGGCAACGTTCTTCTTTGAATCCGCCAGTTCGGGCAGAAGCTGGTCCATGCTGAGGACATACTCCGGACTAGTCCCAAGAGCTGGAATGCGTATCACTTCGAGTCTCAACCTGGCCTCCTTTTCGAGAAATGTTTCAGCATATCGAATGCCAGGCACAGAGGTTGACAAGAGGTTCTCGCACCGGCAGGGGTTTGAGGCTGACTGGGTCTCGCTTATGCAGAGCCTAATCATAGCAGGTTCAGGGCAACCAATGAGTTTCCATCCTCCAGACAGAAGATCCTTTTCCTCCGCTGAGATGTCTCGGTTTTTTCGATACAGATACAAGTTGGCAATATTCTGCCACTCTTTACCAGCTAAACTCCAAGACTCTGTCTGCGCCTGTGTTTGATCAGCCATGCCCAAAACCTGCGTAGAAGCTCCCTGAACATGGAAGCCAATTAGAGCGTCTGTGGCATCCACAACGATCCGTGAGCCGCTCACAAGCCCTCGAGCCATCCATTGGTCGTGGTAACCAGCTGCATACGCAAAAGTGGGCATGGGTGATGCGAAAAGCGAACTACCATCAGCTGCAACATTCCAGGCCCAAAGGTTCACCCCTTCCAGCAAATCTAGCTTCCCAGATGTCCGCACAAAACTCGCCATTTCACGATCGATCATTGACTCTCCTGTCACGGAATGCACAAGGAATATGATTCCCCCACCCTTGTGAATGAACTTGAATGGAAGGTCGGCCACTTCAAGCCGCTGAGCTACCAACGCCCAGTCAGTGAACGTGCCTGCCAATTTTCGCAGCCCAGGCATGAAATCCTGTAACAGCATGACGTTGGGTTGAACCAAAACTGTCACATTGGTATCCACCGTATTGGCTCTTGCAACCATAGAGTTGAAAAGCGGTAGACCTGTGAAGCTGTAGTCGATGTGAGGCTCCACAGTAACCAAACCTGGAAATTCTTCGGCCACTTGGTGTAATGAAGAGTGGTTTCCGAGAAGGACAACATGAGGTCGGGGACTCAGGTGCAACCACGACAACAAAGCTTGGCGATTAAGATCACCCTCGCTCCTTGTGAAAGCAGGCGGTGCACTGAAAATTGTCACCGTGAGCTCCTGTGAGGTGTCGACCATTTCCGGGGCTTTCTGCAAGTCTTGTTCCTCCCAGCTCACCCTCTGTCGGAGCCACTTCTGCGAGGAGATAATACGGTTGTACTGCTCCTCCACTGTCTCAACAAACTGCGCATCCGTAAATTCTACCTCGTTGTTGATGCCATTGGTGTAATCAAGAAGCTTCAAACCAGCCGACTTCTGTATTGTGGACAAGGTGTTGGGCAACTCCTTCAGAATCAGTCGTGGGTTGGACAGAGCCTCAAAGCGGTTGGTTAAACTGTGGGTGTGCGGAAACGGGCCAGACATATTCAGGATATCCACAAGCAAAATCATTACGACAACTGAAGACACCGCAATAGCTGAACATACGCATTTGAAACGTGTCATTCTCCTAATCTTGGAGCTTAAGATTGTGAATACTCCCATGACGCTTGCAATCCGGCCTTAAGTTCTCCTTGGTCGGTGTGTCCCTACTTTCAATGAATCCAGTTACAACTTGTCCTGCAGCGTCAATGAAGAACGAATTAAAAATCATCAATGTGACGAACTCACAGATTCATCTGAAAGGAGCAATTGACAGGCATCTTGGTTCACGACAAAAACATATCTGATTAATCAAATTCGCACCTTTGTGTCACGATTAAAGTTTGACCACCACAAAAGCTGGGATTTCTGCTTGTTAACGGTCACTCCATAATCAGAGTCAGCTCCGATATTCGTGCAGCAAACGAATTCTCATCAACCAACAATTCAGCACACTTGGCTGTGTAGCTTACAAAGTTATCAGAACAAGGCTCATTGGACCAATCTCGTAAATAGTATTGGGCTCCACTCCTGGAAATTCTGCGAACAGAAATGCGTTCATTCAAATGCGCATTAGAAACTGACGCACACAGATTCAGGCGCAATACCAACCTGACTTCCAAAGTCGGCCACTCAAATTCAGGCCCGAAGTGAGTTCCACAGGACAGCATTGCAACTTCATACCCTAATTATAATACGAAATAATAAGGTGCGCTCAAATCACCAGATGTAGTAAATAGCATCTATGCACAGTAAGGACTCTCAAAGTACCCACCTGAAAGAACGAAGGAAAAAGTTCCAGAGCGTCATGCGACGACATGCCACATTGGCCCTAGTCCTCCACTTTCACCAAATACCAAACAATCCGCCCAGAAAAAAAAAAAAAAAAAAAAAAAAAATGAATTGATCCCCAGGTCTTTTCAAAGGTATATTAGAAGGTGATAAGCCTTGTGCCGATAAACTTGTCCAGTATTACCCTATCAAGACTCACATCCTTCAGAAGTCGTCAACTTCTGAAGGATGTGACCAGGTTTACTTTTAAACTTCTAAACCCCAACGCATGCAGTGGTCCTAATCCATTCCCCTAATGGCGAGCAGCGACTACTTTTTGCACGAATAGAACGCAGTCAAGTAGCTCCGCACCACATAGAATGCACTAAACCTGTTGGACTCAAGCCGATAGACACGCCAAATCATTCTATGGTGTTGCTTCAAGTACATGTGTATAATCAGGTTACGTTACCCGTTATAGGAAAAGAGAAATCGCTACTCCAGATCCCCTTGTCGACGCTCATTGAACGCTTAACAGTATCGATCA
This sequence comes from Physcomitrium patens, assembly GCF_059467195.1. NCBI lineage: Eukaryota > Viridiplantae > Streptophyta > Bryopsida > Funariales > Funariaceae > Physcomitrium > Physcomitrium patens. The sequence continues at coordinate 1,096,369 of NC_143427.1, read as the reverse complement.
GATGACAAACAATGCCACAGCGAGAAACCCACCACGCCTCTGCGGATTGCAATTTTGTTACTATCGACGTCATCCGCGACCAAAGCCTCTCATGTCTCCTCCAAAAGCGCAAGAAAAATCGCGCCTTGGCCAGCCCTATCACAACTAGAGACTCAATCCTTAAACCTCTGAATGCTCACACCATGAACACAGGTACTCCTCGTAGTGCAATGAAGGTACTCCAAAGGAAGGTCTGGTGCCCTCCAAAGGCTGGTTCCTCCCCTCTGCCTCGCACGTGGAGAAGCTTATTCAAACAGCTAAGAGTTCAAAGAAGGAAAGGGCGAATCCACGAGTGATGCAGACATAACCGAGGGACTCTACAGACGAGAGTGACAAGAGAAGAGGTGGCCGCAGCGTTCACTGGCGCATTGGCATGAGGTTTACTGTGGGTGTGTTAATGAGCAACAGAGGCATGTAAATCTGTTAATGTAGTCGACGAGGGGGAGAAGGAGAGAGAATAGATGAGTGACGCTGGTGTCGCCCCAGCCTACTCGTCAGCAAGTACCTTGTGGTGTTGGCATCCGTATTCGTGTGGGGCAACCTACGATGCCGGGTTTGTAGCTGCCCTACCATCCGGGGCAGTGCCTCATGGGGCCGCGCTTGTCGCCAGGATTCCTCCTCTCTCACCCAATAAAAACAAACTGATCTTCAGCTGAAGCTCCGGAAGGATTCCACCACCCCGGAAGTACCGGACTCTTCTTGCCTGGAGGTTCCAAAACTAAATCAAATCGAATTACTTTTTTAAAATGAATATAAATCTATTTATATATATAATTAAGATATCTGCTAATCGTATAAAAACATGTACAAATTGCAAGTTTGGAAATAAGGCAGCCACAGGGAAATCCGAGAATACCTTAATAAGAATATCACCATCGTAGTGTGCGATCAAAGAATTTAAGATTCTTTTGTGAGGACGGTTGGTGCAGAACCCTGTTAACTATCCATAGCTACTTCTATTAATTTTTGAGGTTTAGATAAACATAATAAATCGCTGCAGTGAATTGCATGAGTTTTCAATATGTTAGATTTGTATCTTTGGTTTTTTTAATAAAATGATGAAATTGTACTAATATCCACCTTATGAAGATTGTAATATTAAAGTTTTCTACCATGCTTAAGTACGTAACTGTAAGGATTGATCAACAATGTGACTATGGACTTTCATGATTGAACCATATAAATTATTTATATTTTTATTCAAACATATAAATTATTTCAAATTAATTTTTATATTACATACAATTTACTTTTAGAATATTATTCTATAATAATAATCATCAAAACTTTAAAAAATTGAAAAAAATTAGTTTATATTTCATCTATCGAGTTAAGGTTGAATGTTTTTTAAAAAAAATAATTAAGTTTTTATAGGAAAATCAAGTATTAAATATTAAATATTATTTTTGAATTATTTATTATAAGTAAATTTTTTTAATTTATTTTCATTAATATTATAGGTTTTATATCTTTACATTTGATTATAAATATTTTACAGAATTTTTATAAGAAAAATACCATAAAAATTAAAATTTTATAGTATAATTATTAAATTTTTAAAATATATTTTTTAATAATTAATATCATATATTAATTAAAATATTATAGTTATATTTTAAATAATCATTTTTAGATTCAAAAAATAAATAAAATTTAGTCAAAATTCTATATTTAATTTATCAATCCAACAAAATTTTAATATAGATGTATAATTATTTTTATTTAATTAAATAATAAATATTACATTAAAATAAATTGAAGTCTTATATTAAAATAAAAAAGAATGCACATGTTGAAAAATAGAACTATATCTATTAGAAGTTAGGACATCAAGAATATAATTAAATCTATATTAGTACAATAATTTGTTTTAGAAAAAATGAATCTAAGGTTGATAAAATTATTATATTTTTTTTAAGAACTTAAAAATGATTTTTCAAATTTCAAAAAAAAAACTACAATTTTTGAGATAGTAAATAGTTTGTTTTGAAGCATCTATAATAGGATCAAAATAAGAAAAAAAAGATAAAAAATGAAATTGTCATATAATCTATACTCCTTAAAAACTTATTTAATAATATATAGAAGAATACTTATATATTTTTAGCTACAAAGATATAAATAAATAAATAAATAAATAAAAATATTTGAAGTAATAATTAATTTATATAAGCTGATCAAATCTAGGAATTATTTGTCTCTTTTATTAAAGAAATTGGTAGGTAAGAGTTATAACAAAAAAATTTACATATCAATCAAAATTGGAAGATAAACCCAATTAAGTGTTGTTTGGAATTGGTTGTATGAAGTTAAAGATAAAATTATTAAGAAACAAAGAAGAACATGGACATAAGAAGTGAAACAAATACAATCAAATTAGACTATAATATTAGTTTAAAACTAATTATAGTTTATTCACTATATTTTTATTCAATAAAATATAAATATAAAAAATATTTTATTATATAATTAATTTTTTAAATCTTTCTATTGAAATAAATTATAAATTGAAGTTACTATAAATAAGTTATAAAGATTTAAAGATGTGAACCTTATAAAGTAAGTTATAAGATTTATAGTAACTTATGAATTGAAGTTATAAACTGAAGTTATAAATTGAAGTTACTATAAATCTTCAATGAGTTATAGCACCTTAAATAAAGATAAGAAGATAAGAAAATTTATTAAATATGTTTTATCTAAAGGATAATTTGCTTAAAAGATTAAGACTTCAAACCTCTTCAAGGCTTATAACTAATGTATTTTCATTTCCTAGAAAAGCTACGAGGCCTTACTTTTATCTTCTTATCTTTATTTAAGGTGCTATAACTCATATATGACATGTATACCTTCCTTTCTACAGTTATTAACTAGCTAATGGTTCTTATATTTTCTATTAATAGAATTATTTTTTTATATATTTTTTGCTTCATCATAATATTAAAAATATCTAATTAGCCTAAAATCCTTTTAAAACCATTAAATTTTGCTTAAATTCTTTACAATGACTTTTCAAAGTGATAAAATTATTTTTACCAAAGTCTTATTAATATGCTCTAAATGTTTTTAATACTTACATTATATCCTTGCATTCTAATTTTCTCCTTTTCTTTTTCAATCACCTTTTATTCTTCTTATTATAGCATCTTATAAAATTTTATATATGCTAATCCTTAATTTCAAAGATTTTATCACTAAATATTGTGGCAAAAGAATCTTATTTGAAAAAAATGTTAGACACTATTTGCTACTAATTTTTCTAATTTCTCTTAAGTATTTGAAAATCAACATTCAATAAACTTCAAGTTCTCTTTAAATCCTTTACTCTTGAATAAATTAATAAACTCTATGTTGAAAGCTCACAAAAATATAATAGAGTAAAGTTTCTTTTTAAGAGCCTTATATCTTTATTCAAATATTGTTGATATTTCTTTAATACTTAATCCTACTCTAAATCTAAATCTTCAATTCAAAATCCTAATTCAAAATCTTAAATCCTAAATCCTAGCTTTAAATTCTTAATCCTAAACTTTAACTTTACTTATATACATATATTTTGTGTATGAAAAAATAATGAGGGTTCTAAGAAATTAATTTTATTATGTTTTAGTTACTACCAACTTGTTATTTAGTTTTTTAGATAAGATATATATTAATAAATTAAAAAGATAAATATAAAGAAGATGTGGATGTTATATATCATGCTATTAGTAAAGATGATTTTTTTATTCTTGTCTATAGGTAATAGGTTACTTAACATGAATTTTTAATATAAGCATTATATAATTAATCTTGTAGTTATTGTTAGTCAATTAATTAAATATATTAAAAAATATACTTCCTTATTTTTATTTTCTACTAGCAATAGACTTTAAACTCAAGAATTCATATATGCCATTCCACCACCTTATCATAAATTCTACCTCTTTAAGACCCTAGCTCCCACTTCATATCAAAAGACTTAAAATCAAATCTTATAACATTAATGTTCAATACCTTTAATTCTTTTGAAGCTTTATTTTTAATTTTCTATGATATTTTTTATTTCTAAAATCTATACATTTATTTTTAAAATGATTAAAATAGTAATAATAAATTTAATCCTAAATTAATATTTAATATTGATTTATTTTATGATCTAATCTTCTTTTAAATATTTTACCTAATAACCATAATATATAAAAAAATCTATTATATTTTATAATTCAAAGCTAATTTTATATATAATACTAATTTACGGTATAACACCAATTAACTACATCTTCCAAATTGTACTTTGTTGCAAATATAGTCATAATATCAAAAATTCACCTTACTATCAATTTCTAATCAATATGTTTATTTTAAAGAATTGATAAAGCCACATCTTTCTTTCTTTTGAATATATATATTTAATCTCATAATTATCTAAATAATATGAATACATAAAAATAAATAAAAATAAATAAATTTGATAATATCTTCTGAAAAAAGCTTCATAGATGCAATTGCATCTTTACACATATCTACAAGTGATTGATAGGTTGAACACTTAATCAACAAGTTAGCCACATATTATACGAATTAATGGCTTGTGGTACAAGTTAATCATATGGCGTACATATATGAAACTTATTTTACAAGATATATACCTTACAAACTTAACACTTGTTAGATGTCATATAGAATGTTTCTACATGATTTTTTATTAGATAATATACATAGAGATAACAGTGAAGCTTTCTTCAGTCTTATCAATTTCTTCCTTGCTTGGGATCTAGTATCAAAAGTCTTTAGATTTTTAGTCTTTGATAATAGCCATTATAGTTTCTTCTAGAATATATACTTTCTTATTATCATTTTTTCATCTTTCTTTAATACTTAATTCACTTTTTTACATAACTACTTTGATTTATTATATTTAATAGATTAAAAAAAGTATACTTATATTATCAGATCTTTGTCTTTTTTTGATTAAGAGTATATTACTCCTTTTTCATGATAAAACATAAGCGTATTAGAAGTTTTAGATTATCTACTTCTAAACTGATATTATTCTTAGAATTTCTTTTGTTGCTTAGTCTTCTCTTCCACTTATCTTGAGTGATATTAGATATCTTTTTTTTTCACAAAACTTGTTAAAATAAAGAATGCAATGGCACAAATGTAAGAAAAATTGATGAAATTGATACCTATTATGAATCAATTCAATTAACTACTACAAGAACAACAAAATTGGCAAGGAGTAAAGATATAGAGATAATTGAAGCTGCTTCATTATTCATACCAAATCATATTACTTTTTGAATAATAAAATATTGTTTAAGTACTAAACAATGAAGAATTGTCTTGTCCGAGCAGTTTTATGGTACAAGATCAAAGTTTTAAAGATTCATTAATCAAGTATAATTAGTGATTGGACTTCAACTTCAAAGCCATTCAATTCTAAGATCAAAAGTTAGGTTTATTGAAATACTTCTTTTAGATTTTGTAATATCATGGCTTTTATCTTTTTTTAAAAAATAAAATCTAATATTGAATAATTTAGAGATTTTTCATATAAAATTTTAATATATATGATATAATTCATGTTACAATAAATAAAATCCATATTTTATGATAAAGAAATTAATTTTTAATGTTATATCTTTTATAATTTTAATAATTTGTAATTGATATCAAATAGGATGATATTGCACTCATTTGCAAATTTATCTATAAATCACAATATAAAAAAAATTGATGCTCAACTTACCTAATCCTCAAACATTGAGTCAAGCAATTGACATTATTGAAAAGTGTGGTAATCAACTTCTTAAACTTTGATCTGAGAGTTTTACAAGTGTGCTTCAACATTATTAAAATTCAATGGAAACACCAACATCTTCTCAACATATACATGTAAAAATCAAGGATATACAAATTATTGTGGTATATTTCAAAATTTTTATTGAAAAAGAAAAGACTTATCATTATTAAGAAGGATTATGCTTATATTGTAGAGAATCTAAACACACTACTCAATATTGTCCAAAGAAGTGATACAACTATAAAATAACGAATATAGGCATTAAAGATGATAATATATTGAAAAATAAGTTTGTCCAACTATAATAGAGATTGTTGTTGTATAATATGATTTTCTATTTGAAAGTATATCAAATACGTAGTTGTAGAGAGTTTAGCTTTAATTTATTATTTTTTTTAAAAATAAGTGATGTATTCTTATTATAAAGGCTAAATAAATATAATAATATCAAAAGATATTTTATTAATAAAATCTTTTTATATTTAAGAAGCTTCATACATAAGGCTTTTTAAAGCATTTAAAAATTCTATAACAACCTTTGCTATTGTTACAAATACATACATTTACTTCAATAATTACTTATATGATTAGGTAGAAGTAGGTAAATATACATTAATTTCATAAAGTCTTTTAATGAAGCTTCTTAGAAGCTTTATAGAAATAATTTTGATTTTAGATGTGTTTGTAGGTCAGAAACTTTGCAAACAACTTAACCACATGTTGGTAGCTTGTGAAACAAGTTAACTCCGCATAATAGCTTGTGGAACAAGCTAAGCATGTAGCAAATATATAGATAACTTGCCTTGCAAGTTAAGACATGTGGCTAGCAAAATCAACATGTTTTGGAGGTCCTATAGGACATTGCCACATAGCTCCTAGTTAAGAGTATATATGGAGGCAAGAGTGAAGCCTTCTTCACTCTTATCAACACAGTTCTAGTCCTAAGTCTTGTTTCAAGTCCCTCTAATCTTCTTACTTTTGGCAATAGCCATTCTAGTTAATATTATATTACCTTTTGAGTGACTTTCTAGTTTTCTTCAGTGATAGAAGAGTATATCAAGGATTCTCTTTCTTTGAGATTCATGTCCCTAACAGCTATAGCAATCATAATTAATAAAAAAAACTTTTTTTTTATTTTTTAATAAATTTTAGCTTAAGAACATTACAAAACTTTTGCCTTATTAGATTTAAGAGCCTTACTTTGTTTTTTAGATAAAAAATTTATCAAAATATATATCATATTTTTAATTAATAAATAAAACTAAATTTATTCATATAGACATCATAGATGATTGTAAGTTATCTTCTCAAGAAGTTACTCATATAATACTTCCTATAAATATAGCAACTAATGGTCATAGTAGCTTTGAAATATTTAATATAGTTAGATCTTTTAATTTAATCATTTTAGATTTGTCATGGTTAAAAAAATATAATTCTCAAATAAATAGGATTTCTTATAGTCTTGATTATTTAAAAAATATAACTAAGAAATATGTCAATTAGGTAGAAAATCAAAAGTCTAATACAACCAAATCCATATTTGTAGGTGTAAGAGTTTTCTTGGATAGTTCAAAAGAAGAATCACCTTATGTTATTTATGCTACACATGTTTTTAATGGTCAAAAGACTTTAAGTAGCATTTCAAACTAATATCTTGATTTTTAAGATATTTTTGAGAAGAAGAATGTGGATATTCTTTTAAAATATTTTACTTATGACTACTCAATTGATCTTCAAGAAAGAATTCAACTACCATTTGGACCAATTTATAATTTATCACAAAATAAGTTAGCTAAATTTAAAAAGTATATTAAAGAAAACTTGACCAAAAATTTCATATGCCATTCCAAATCTCCAATAAGAGTTTCAATCTTGTTTGTGAAGAAAAAACAAAAATTATTGCAGATGTTTGTTGATTATCAAGAACTCAATAACATTACCATGAAGAATATATATCATACATCCTTAATATTTGGACTTCTTAACCAATTCAATCAAACTAAGATCTATATAAAAATAGATCTTGGAGGAGCATACAATCTAATACACATCAAAGTAAGAAATAAATGAAAGACTACGTTTCAAACTAAGTATGGACATTTTGATATAATGTCATACTTTTTGAACTAAAAAATGCACCAGTAACTTTTTAACATCTAATAAATGATGTATTTAAAAAAAATTAGATAATTTTATTATTTTTTATTTAGATGATTTTTTAATCAACTCTAAGAATACAAAAAGATATGTGTGATTGTCGTTTAACTTATTCTACAATTTTTTTCAGAACAAGCCTATATAGGAGATTTGAACATAGATAAAGATTAAGTGCATGAATTTTACTTGTTAGAGTCACACAATTAATCATATTCTGAACCACTAAAACCCCAAGAAATACTACAATACTTTCTCCTAGTAACAATACTCTTTCATCAACTGATAAAAATAGTATACAACCTTACACTTTCAAAAGACCGCTGAAAACATAAAAAATTCATCTAACACCAGAAATAATAGACTTCACTCCAACCAATCTGAATTCACATAATTTTTGTAATCACAGACTTCTTCTGTCGAAATACATATAGCTCTCAATAAAAAACAATCATAATCTTCTGATAACTTCTCATATAATTCAATCACTCAATGCTCCAATTACATAATCAATAATTCATAAATCAATCTCTGATTTATTCCACAGATTCACTTCTTAGTATTCAAAAACTATCAATTATTTTTCAACAATAAATAAACAAAGAAACAAAGAGGTAGCACCAAGCTTACCCCGCCTCATGACTATCACAGTCTGGCACTCAGACTTACTTCTATAACTCCTACATACTCACTCCCTATTCCCAGATTCTAATCGTAATCCTATAATCAACCACTTTTAATAACTAAGTTAATCATCTATCCTCCTGAACTGACTATTCTATGGACTATTAGTCTATTTTACCAATATCTTACAGAATCGAACTAATATCTATTCTATAATATGAATTTTATATTCATTGTGTCTTACAAAAACTAAGAAATACAACATTCTATGCCAAGATAAAAACATATATATATATATATATATATATATATATATATATATAATGGTATTTAAGTCTATTTTTTAAGATACATCATTTCAAATAATAGATTTATGATGTAACTTTAGAAAATTTAAATCATTATGGATTGAAAGATTTCAAAAAAGATAAGAAATACTTAATATTTTTTTAGATTTGTCAATTATTATTGCATCTTTATCAAGAACTTCTCTCAAGTTGTAGCTCAATTTATACATTTGACTTGTAAAGACAAAATTTAGTAGAATCAAGAATTAAAAGCAACATTTAAAGCTTTAAGGATAATCTTTGTTTTTGCACCAATCTTATATTATGTTGACTTCTTCAAATTATTCTTTATAGAAAAAAATGCAATAATATTTATTTTGGGTGTCATATTATCACAAATAGGAATAGATGATAAACTTTAGCTAGTAGATTTTTATTCAAAAATATTATGGTAACTAAGATGAATTACAAGATCTGTGACAAAGATCTTCTTGTAATTTTGGATTTTTTTTAAGGATAATACTATTATTTAGAAGACGCTTCTAATCTTTTCAGTTTGTATATGTAAATATTGTATCATAAGAATTTTATGTATTTTATATCAACACATATTTTGAATTATTGCCAAGCTTATTAAAATATTTTTATTTTAAGTTTCAATTTTAAGATCACTTATTGCCTAGAAAAACAATAAGGTTTGTCATATATTCTTTTTAGATGATCTTATATTGTACCAAAATAAAGAAATACAGCTTTTGATCAATAACAAATAATTTTTTTGAAGCCAAAATATTTTTATCTTTTAGCATTGAAATTAATACTAATTAGTGATTCAAATTTTCTTAAATAAGTTTAATTAAGTTTGTTCTCTGATTTTCTTATAAGTAATATTAAAAAAAAAATCTTTAAAATCTTATAATACTTCCACGTTTGAATTCAAAAATAATCTATTCTATTTTGAAGGAGACTTATATATTCCAAAAGGTGAAGTATGATTATGTGTTCTTCAAGCTCATCACGGCTTTGTAGCAATATGATATTTTAAATACAGAAAGACCTTAGAATTAATCTAAAGAGAATTTTGATAGCATCAAATGTAGAAGGAAATTAAAATTTTGTATAATTATATAATATTTATTGAAGATTAAAAACTCCTCATTATTAATCTTATAGACTTCTTCAACCATTACCTATTCAAGAACAATCAAGATTTTTTTTCAATGGATTTTATTATGGATATTCTAACGTAATTTTTTTGTAATTCTATATTTATGATAATAGATCATTTCATCAAGATAGTATAATTTTTACAATGTAAAAAATCTATTATTAATAAAGATATAATTTTTTTTTTTTTAATAATTTCTATTATTATTATTATGGATTGCCAAAGAATATTATAATCAATAGAAAAAAGTATTTTATATCATAATTTTGGAGAATCTTCTTTAAGATATTAAAGATCAATATAAATTATCTTTTACTTTCTATCTTCAAACAAATGGATTAAAAAAATGGTATTATGTGAAAATACAACTATATGGTGAAAAATAAAAATATGGATGTTATTATAGAAGAATTTAGTAAAAAAATGAAATAAAAATAAAAATAAATTATAAAAAGTAATTAAAAGTTTATTCTTAATGTTGTCTTTTATAAAAGAAACTTCTATTCTTTTTGTAAAGAAATAAATGAGCTAAATAAAATTTAATAAAAGAAAAAATTGATTTAGACATATTTAAGAGAAATTTGATAATAAATTAAAGTAAAAATTTCTTCAAATTATAAAAAATTGATACTCAAAGAGGACCAATTATCAACCTAAGTCAAAATTAGACCTTGATGTACAAATTTACATATCTACGGTGATTCCAAGGTTCTTTTTTAAATCAAAAATTGGAATTTGAGGAGAAACTTGAGTAAAAAGTTTTAAATATTAGTTTTAAGTCATTTGGATTAATATTGATATTGAGAAGAATTTTCAAAGTTAGTAATGTAGTTAGTAGATTTTTATTTTGAGGATTAAAAATTAGTTTATTAATTTTAGGATTTTGTGAGTTTTGTAACATATTTACAGATGAAAATAGAGAAATTTATGTTTTTTCTTCTTCTAAATGTGCATGAAAGATTTGAAGTCAATGGAGTAATTAAATTAAATTATATAAGGAATTTTGTAGATTATGATCTAGAATAATTGAGATTTATGATTAATAAAAGATTTTGCAATTTGAAAATATTTTCGAATTTGATTGGAGTAAAAATTGGCGAAAGAAATTTAGACTTGAATATCTACATATAATACAAGTTGTGAAGAAATTAAATAGTTTAAAAATGATAAATCTTTATTGAAAGATCAATATTCAAATCAGAGAAAGAAAGCAATTAACAATCAAGAGGTTTTGATTACTTTTCTTGCAATTGGCATTTGTAATCTTCTTCAAATTTTTTGTGCTAATTTTTTATAAAGTTGTTACAAGATATAAAAAATTTGAGTCAAAATTAATGGTTGATTCATTAATTATTGATTTTTTAATTTGCTATAGAATCATTTAGAGTTGTTTAAAATTCAAAGATTGATTAGAATCGATTTAGAGTCTAAAATTTTATTAGGATTTTTTAAAATTTTGATTAAGATTTAAAATTTTTCTAGAATTTAATTAAAATTTAAAATTTTATCTAGATTCTATTAGAATATGATTAGAATTTGATTAAGATTTGATTATCATTTGTTTAAATTTTGATTAAAATTTTATTAGAATTTGTTTAGAATTTGATTAAAATTTTATTAAAATTTTATTAAATTTTATTTAGGATTTATGATTTTATTAGGATTTCATCAAGATTTAATCAAGGATTTGATTAAAATTTATTGAGATTTTAATCAAGATTTTATTTATAATTAAATTAATATTTTATTAAGATTTATTTAGGATTTATTGAGGATTTTTAATTTTATTATTTATTTAAAATTTTCTATTTATAATATTTCTTTATAGTTTTATTTTTATATTTTATATAGACATCTTTGATATATTTTTTTTGAGATCAGTTTTTGACTCCTTTTTATTATTTTTGTAACTTCTTTTAAATTTATTTTGAATCGATTAAAGTTTAATTAAGATTATTAAAGATTATTAAAAGTTTATTTAAGACTTTATTAGACTTGGTAGGATTGTTATTGCATTTTTACTTACCTTTTATAATTAGGTGCCTTATACATTTCCAAGGAAGAACATACATAATATGACAATGGATCAATGAAGTTTTGGAGCAATATTTGTAATATAACATTAACTTTCATTAAGATGATTAAATAATTCTTTTGCTATTGAAAGAGTTTTTTTTTTAATAACAATATAATTCATTTTTTTAAGCAACAAACACTTTTCTTTGTCAATTATGATTATCATCCATAACTTCATATTTTTGACTTTTCAAAAGTTAATAATCTTGTGATGAAAGATTTGACAAATTTTTTATTTGAGCTACATACAACAATGAAGGCATAACTAAAAAAAACTCAAGAACTATAAAAGATCAATACAAATGCCTATTGCTAAGAACAACCTCAATTTCACATTAGTAATAAGATATAATTACTTTGTCATAATAATAAGACTATTCATCTTTGTGACAAGTTGGTTTATTGTAAATTTGAACTATTTTTTAGACTTGAATAAGTTCATTTAATTTCTTATTAATTACATCCACTGGAGTCTATGAAGATCCATCCTATATTTCATGTGTCTTTACTTGAATCATATAAAACAATGAATATTTTAAAAAATGACAAATGCCACCACCTTCTATAGAAATAGATATTAATCAAGAGTTTGAGGTAGTAGAAGTTTTAGATTTAAGGTGGCATTAACTTAGGTTAGAATATTATGTTCATTGATAGAGATATAATATTAATAAAATTATATGGAAGCCAACAAAGAACCTTATAAATATAGTAGAGAAAGTCAAAGCTTTTTATCAACAATATCTATCAAATTCAAGATGAAGCCTTAAGCAATATTTTGCCATAAAAGAAAGGATGTTCAATGAAGATTGAACATATTGAAGAAATACCAGTGTTTGGTGATTTTAATAAACAAAAAAACAATTTTTGATGGTATTACAAATATTTTGTTTGAAGGAGGTTTCAAAGGCCTTAATAATGATTAAATAATAAGATAGTTTTTTCACCCTAGATTGGGATATTATTAATGATTGAGAGGACCTATCAACTACCTTCAAAGAAAACAAAAATCAAAATATGTAGAAAATACAATTTACCTCATCATAGACTTCTTCAATATGTAATCACTACTCATCATGAAACTTGTCCCTAAAAAAGGCGGATAATATCATAGACATACATATTTACTTTCTTAGTTATTTAAATAATATGAATAGATAAAAGTAAGTAAAAATAAATTAATATGAAATAACTAATAAAGAAGCTTTTTAGAAGCTTTATAGATGCAATTTCACCTTTATACATGTCTATAAGTGATTGATAGGTTGAGCACTTGGCCAATAAGTTAACCATGTGTTATATGAGTTAATAGCTTGTGGTACAAGTTAAACATGTAAAGCACATATAAGAAACTTGCCTTGCAAGTAAAGACATGTGTCTTGTAAATTAGACACGTATTAGAGGTCCTATAGAATGTTGTCATGTAGCTCTTAGTTAAAGAGTATACGTAAAAAGAAGATTGAAGCCTTCTTTACTCTTGTCAACTCTTGTGATGCTTCTAATCTAGTTTGAAGAGTCTCAAGATTTCTAGATATTGGCAATAGCCATTACAATTCTTCTTAAATATATATTTTTTTATTATCATTTTGTTATCTTTCTTTGATAGTTATCTTATCTATTTATATATCTTCTTTGAGTTCTTATCCTTGACACCCATTCTACCTTATAATTCATTTTATATATATTTCTTAACCTCAATCTTGTTCTTAATTATTGTCTCCATCTTCCATCTTTGATTTAATAATTATTTTTTTAATTTTTGAAAATAATTTTATATCCTAAAATAATATAAATAAATAATTTTGTATCTAAAATAAAATTTTATACTTCTTAATTTAATATAGATTGTAATTTTAAATAAATTATATTTAATATTAAAATTTAATTTATAAATAATTAATATTTTTTAATTTATATAATGTAAAGAGGTAGAATACTAGTATTTTCTATTACAATCAATATTTTTTTAAAAAATTATAATTTTTTTTTTAAATACTAAGATATGTAATAATATCCAAAAAAATTAAAATAAAACATACACATTTATTAGTTTTTTAGATTTAAAAAAAAAAAAAAAAAAAATCTAAAAATTAATAAATATTTATCTAAAATAGAAAGATGATTGATATTAAATATGGGATTGAAGATAAGAAGTGGAGTTTGAGACATGGATGGAGTTGAAGATAGGGATGGGATTGAGATAGGATAAGATTGGCACAAGGTGGAATTAAGATATGGTGGAGTTGGTACAAGGTAGGGTTGGAATACAATGGGATTGGCTCAAGGTGGGATTAGAATAGGGTGGAATTGACATAGAGTGGGATTTAAACAAGGTGGGGTTGAGACATGGTAGAACTGACACAAGATGCAATTGAGACAGAATAGAGACAAGGACAGTGGCTAGAAACAAAATTGTGAACATGAAACATGTATAAAATGGATCATGAAGTGGAAGAGAAGTGTGGCTTTATTAACTCCTTATTTTATCTTTGTTTTATTTGAAGATGCAAGCTTGACTTATTCTTGTCCTTCCTTAAATGTATCAAGGATATATATATATATATATATATATATATATATTAAAATACTTAAAATAAAAGAAGTATGTAGAAATAATTAATATTTGATAATAAATTGTAGATAAGCTTCATAAAAGCTATATAGATATAGATTTGACTTTCTAAATATTAGTAGGTAATTGCTAAGTTGAAAATTTAGAAAATAAATTATGACATATTGCTCATATTAAAAATAAATATAATAAGAATAATTGATAATTTTTAGATATCTAAAGATTGGATTATTGAATAAAATGAATAAATATAATTATATTTTTATATTAAAAATAAAAAATTAAGAAATATAAAAATATGAAGTAGAATTTAACAACTAATTTATAAGACTTGGCTATTGAAGTTCCTTATCAACTTCTAAGTATCGAACTAAATATCATCAATAGAAATAATTTTTGTATTAAATTTTAATTTGTCTTATCTAAAATTTAAATTTAGAAAAAAATATATACTTAAATAAATAAATAAGAAAAAAGATTAAAAAAAGATAATAGTAAAAAAATATTGATGTAAAGAAAGACTAAAATATGAAAATATGAAGACAAAAGACTAGTGTATTGAACTATACACAAATTAATACAAGAAAAGAGACAATAATTAATTTCTAAATACAAATTATATAACTTGTCTTATCTGAAAGTATTTCAAATTATATATTAATTAAGTTATATATATCATTTGTATTATCCTAAAATTTAAAAATTATAATAATAATAATAGAAAAATTAATGTAAAGATAGACTAAAAAATTTTATTGTTGTAAAATTTTTGATTAAATATGGTCATACAACAAAAAAATATAAAAACAATTGTGCTAAGAACAAAATGAATTGACATAACAATGGTGTAGCAATCTATTCATAAGCAAAAAGGTGTTAAGAAGATGAAAAGAACAGAAGTGATTGGAATTAATTTCATGGTGCATAACATAAGAAAATATTGGTTTTATAATTTAAATTAGCAAATAGAAATAGATATAAGAAAAATCCAATTTAATTATAATAAGGACAAGAAATTTTAATCATTGAAAA
The DNA here is from genome assembly GCF_059467195.1 of Physcomitrium patens. Taxonomy (NCBI): domain Eukaryota; kingdom Viridiplantae; phylum Streptophyta; class Bryopsida; order Funariales; family Funariaceae; genus Physcomitrium; species Physcomitrium patens. Next base: position 1,080,626 of record NC_143427.1, on the reverse strand, counting down.
AAAAACACTTGGAAATACCAAATATTGAATTAAAAGTTTTGAGTATCACATATCAAGTATTGAATGCAAATACAAAGTTAAAGCAAGTAATAAAGAATAATTTTAAAATTAAAAATAAAGTATAAAAAACTATGAAGACATAAAATTTACATAAACAGTTGTAAAAAAACTTGTTAAATGTGTATGTGGTCTAGATGTGAATAAATCAACAATGTGGCAAATATAAGTTAAGAAGAGTTTAGTGTATTAGATTCTTAGACTTTGATATAATACTGCTACCTTCTAGAAAAAGTATATTTTTTTTTATTTTTTTTTTATTATTTTCTTTTTAAAAAAAAATATTGTGAACAATTTAAATTTCACTTGCCTTTTAGAAGCTTTAAGTTGCAGTTGACTCTTTTTCACAACAAGATCAAAAAATCAAAATTTTGCTAGGATCCACATTTGTATGCATTTCTTATGTAAGAAATAATAATGTATTGTTGGTTAAAGATACATTTATTGGTTATGAACATTATATCAACAAGTGGAGTTTATATTAAATGACACTTTAGTTATCAAATACTAAGAAGTTATTTAGGTAATCCATGGTATTGAGAATGTTTAGAAAGACACAAGAGTAATAGTAAGTCATACACACACACACAAGAGTAGTAGAAAGTCATATACACAAGAGGGTTTTTAAGGAAAGAGAGCTTCACACATAAAAATCTATTGATCTGGTTGTGTCTTGTATACAAGAAGAGAAAAAGAAAAGAGGATAAACAGTACTTCTTCACAAGACTCTAAATATTGTAGCTATAATATTTACTATATTCTACAGTAAATATTATGGAGAGTGTAGAATAAGTAGTTATTTGCTGATTTGTAGATACTTAGTTTATAGTGTAAACAGGGATAGATGACTGTTAGAAAGGTAGTTCAGTAGTTAAAATGGATGAATAGTTAGGAAAAGTAGTTTTCATTAGAGATGTAGCAGTTTGTATCTTGTGGTAGGATAAGGAGGATGAGAGAGAGGAAGAAACCGCCATTACTGTGATAGTGTGAGCCGGAGTAAGCTTAGTGCTACATCTTTTCTTTTGTTGTTATGTTCTTTGAAATAAGAGTATTGAGAGTTTCTAAATATTGTGAAGTGAATCATGGAATGAAAGTGTGAATGGAATTATATGTTATTGAATGAGAAGAAGAGAGATTGAATGCTAAAATCTAAATGTAGTTCAGCAGAAAGAGTGAATCTGTGGTTGTGTGAAACACTGTAATGTAAATGGTAGTTCTGTGTAAAGAATTCCAGTAATTGGAATGAGGGTAATTGTGTGCTGAAGCTGTGATGTTGAGGTATTACAGTTGGAGATTATAAGAGTGAAGATATATTGGTGGAAATAACAGTTATTGGTATGACTGAATTGTTGCAAGGAAGAGAGTGATAAGGTGAAAGGAGAGATTATCGTTTTCCTATGTGCTTAGACAATGGAAATAGTGACAATACATTGAAGGTAATTAATTGTGTGACCCTAACGTGAACGCTCAAGCAACTAGTCACTCCCCGTGTTCGAATTCCCCTATATGGGTTTATTCTGGGAAGTTTCTTCCGAAATAAGTAAAACGAGAAATCACATTTTTGGCGCCGCTGCCGGGGAGTGATAATAGCTTTGAGTGTTAGGAATTAATTACAAACGTGTGAGAAAATGGGCAATGGAAGACGATTTCAGTAGTGTTTGAAGAAAGATTATGGTTAATAAGAACGAGAGCATTGCATTGAGGAAAATAAATCAGTTGAGAGAAAGACAGGGAAGAGCGCAAGGAAGGAACTTGCGTAGAGAGGAGCAAGAACGTAATCTTAAAAAGAAGCATCGACAGAATTGGATTAAACCATGGTTGCAAGCTTGTCGGCGCATCCGAACATATCAAGAACCGGACAGACTGTTAATTCTACAGTCTTATGTACCGTTAGAAAAACTGCCAAGAGCACTCGCGGGAAATTTTGTCAACATTCCAGTGGATATCTTGAGTCCGTTAACTAAAAGAGAAGGAGGCATAGAAGTATTTGGTACTCCATTGGATAATTTTCGAGTAGAGGGTACCGCTGAATCGAGCAATAGGGGCTCTACAGATTGGCATGAATTGGTTGCCAATAAAGGCAACTATATTGTATTTCAAAATCTGACGTTTTCACCTGTAAGTCAACCAATAAAATTATTTGCGAGAAATAACAGTAAAGCAAGGACCGCTGAGAGCTCGGTAATTAGAGTAAGGGAAAGCAGAGATTATTTTAAAATAAATTTCAGAGGAACAGAAAATTCAATGGCGGTAGGAGGACCAACCGTTCCGATTGCAGTTCAAATGGATACCTTGGGCGATCGTACGACTAGCGTCGCACCATTACCTACTTTTCGTGGTTTGCCAGGTGCGGACCCAGATCAACATTTGTCTCAATTCTTGACGGCGTGTGTAGCCAATAATGGAAGGACAGAAGACATTTGGCTGAGATGGTTGCCAGCGACACTAAAAGACACAGCGTTCGAGTGGTATAACCGCCAACCTGTAGGTCAATTTATCAATTGGGAGGCATTGAAAATGGCATTTTTAGCCCATTTCCGACCAATTGGTTTTGAAGAATGTCTTCGAGAAAGATTAATGAACAGCAGAATGGTACCAGGGGAAGCGGTACAGTCATATTATGGTCGTGTAGCAGATATACTTCGGAAATGGCCAAATAACCAAATGCCGGAATCGTTTGTGTTGTCCATATTGGTTAATGGATTACACCCACCAGAATTGAAGATGTTTGTAAAGGAGGCCCAATCAGCTACCATTGCAGCATCTCTTGAGCGAGCAAAAGTATGGGAGGAATGTCATTACGACCAACACTTAACCGTTGGCGCCACGATGATTCCATCGCAAGGCGGTTATCAAATGACAAATTGGAATGACGTATTGGAAAGTTATCCGGGAAGGAGTGATTATGGTATAATTCCACAGGGAATAGTGAATGCCGTTCCATTGCAGGCTGTACTACCATCATCGTCACAACCGTATGTGCCTTATTCCGCGTATCAAAAACCAATACCTACGAAGGAATTGACCAATGAATTGGTATCAAGGGATCCCAATGAGTCATTGCTGTTAACATTAACGAAGAAAATGGATGAATTGGCTGTGAATCTGGCCAAGGATAAAGAGAAAAGGCATAAACCGACCAATATGCGACCCAATGTTTGGTGTAGCAATTGTAAGGGACAAGGTCATTTGGTAATCGAATGTTCTTCACCACCCCAAATGATGGTTCAATGTACCTTTTGTGGGGGTAAGCATACCACTGCCAATTGTTGGAACTTAAGGAAACAACAACAAGTCGGACAACAGACCATGAGTCAACCAACTTCGTGGAATGTAAATCAAGTATAAACGAATAATAGGTTCGGCTGGAATGGAAATCGAGCGAATAGACAAAACAAAAATTATTCCAATTTCCAAAACTCTGAATTTCACCAAGAAGGTATATCCAATACCCATGGCTTGGGGGTGAATCAGCAAGGATATCATCAATATTCACCCATGCAGAAGCCAATGCCTGAATCTACAGTACCAATGGGTCAACCAGGATCCTTTACTCAACCGACATGGAATAGACCGAGCCGTTATATACCAGTAGAGACACCCAATATCCCTGAAGGAGCTGGCAGAAGACCACTTCGTTGCTATCGGTGCAGACAAATCGGACATTATGCGAGTGAATGTCCTAATCCAAGAGCAAGTGATGATTATGCCCCAATATGTGGAAATTGTAAGCAGTCTGGTCATACTTATCAGCAGTGCAATGCGGCTTTTAATTACAATAATCGGGATCAGCAGATGCAAACAAGCCAGCCGGCGGAGGACAAAGGTCCTGTTCAACGGGACTCACCAGTACATCGCGTCGAGGTGGTGAACGCAGTGCTTACTAGGGGCCAATAGAAAGGCAAGAATCCAATTCAGGACCTGGATGACCCAATCGAAGTAACAATAGTAGCGCCGTCCAAGAGGCGGACCGAACCAATATCAGTATTGGGACGTATACCAATATTGAGCCCTAAACAAGATGAGGAACCCACTTCAGTTTCACGTGCCAATTTTTCGGGGACATCAAGATCAATTCCCAATGACCACGTCCCAATACCTGCACAACCCAATATAAGCTCGTACCCATTGAAGGAACCTTTAGTGGTCGAAGAGTCGACTAAGAGGAAGGAATTGCTGCCCAACAAAGTCAAAACGAAACCAATGAAACGCAAAAGAGCATTGGGAGTTACTCTCAATATGCAACCCTACGACATTTTGAAGGATTTGGATGTTATCCAGCCTTCAATTACAATGAAGCAACTTTTGGCTGTAGCACCGGATTGTCGATCAACATTGAATTCAGCGTTAATACGGCGGAGATCTCGCACTAGAGAAATACATGAAGTTAGCTTAAACCCAAATCCGGGAGCACCAACAATCGATGTATCAATCGATGGAGTTTTAATTCCAGAGGTACAAGTCGATGGTGGCTCCAGTGTGAATTTAATGAACGTTGTCGTGTTGTAACACGAGTATACAGTGAAAATAAAAAGAAAGGGGAATTTTATTAATACTCAGTTACCTCGAATATTGGGAGCATCGACCAACTCCAGTACAAATACTGAGTGGTCAGGTTCAGTCACTCCGTTACAGTCAGCCGGAGCATACTGAAATGCTCCATTCGATTCTAATAACGGGAGTCAGTAGGAAGAGAAGGACCAATTCACACGACGGGTTCGAGGAGCCAATTGGATCCAATTTCGATAATCCAATCCGGGTCCTCTTATCCAATATGAGACCTGAATTGGCCGGTCAACCCAATGCAGTCTAATTACGGGTAATCTAGGTCTTACTATGGGTCTTAGCCAATCTGACGCGAGGACCAATTTGACCCAATTACGGAAACATCCAGGTTACTACTGGCATCTTTCCCAATATAGGACCTGAATTGGTCGGGCGACTCAATGTGGTCCCGATTACGGGGTTCGATTCTGTTTCAGGCTGTCCTGTTCTCTGTGCCGTTTCAAGGAACGTTGTTTTCGATAAATGGATTTCTTAAAGGTAAAAACGGAGGAGAAAGCTTGACGGCGAGAGTCAATTTCGGATCCAAGCTTGAGGTGGGAGCCAATTCCGGATCTAAGACGGAAGATTGAAGAAATTCAGAGGATAAGGTTAGGGGGGATATAGTTTTGAGGGGAGAGGTTTTTTTTTTCGGGGGAATCGAAGGAGGCAGCTAGTTTTCAAGCTTCTGCAAGGTTACTAGTTCGGTTTTCATTGGAGGTTTTTGGAAGATCAAGGGAATTAGAGAGAGGAGCTTCATGCTTCGGGTCGGGGAAGGAAAGACATAGAATTTGGATTTTTCTTCTTCGTAGAGTTTTGGGAAGACTGAGGCAATCGCTGCTGAAGCCAGTGTTGTAATGGTGAATCGAGATTTTTAAATGAAGTGGATTTGAATACTCTTGACTGTTTTATAAAATCGAGTTACGTCTGTGATTGAAGGATTAAAGGGGTGTCTATAGGATTGAGTATGCGGAGTGAATGAAATTTATTGGGTTGATCTAACAGGACAGTCAGTGGATACAAGATCGTAAGTACAAAGGGGTATTGAAGATTAACAGTTTGGGTTGTTCGGGGTTCTCTGTAACGTCTAGAGACCTATCGGCTGGGGAAAAAAAAAAAAAAAAAAAGACTTCGAGAAGCAGTCGAAGAGCATCCGTATAGATTTACGGTACATTGTTGCAGTCGTTTATATTCCAGCAGTCAAAAACTGATAGACTGCTTGACTATCGGCAAATCTCCATACTATCTTCTACAGCCAGACGCCCGGCGCGTTCTCGAGCAGGAAAGCACGTAATACGACATAAGTGGTGAACCCGACGTGAAAGCTTGAGGTAGAAGGTATTGGATTTCGGTTGATTTTATCTTTATTTTTATGGAAAACGAAAATAAAAATTTTGAAGGATTTTTGGGAGAAGTTTCTGGTGGGGAGTCTTCTAAAGGACAAGGTATGCACATGGATCCGTCTATTGCTAGTTTGTTTCAAGCCTTCTCATTGTCAATGCAGCAACAACAAAGCAATGATCGAAAGGAAGCTTTGGCAACCAAGGCATTGCAAGCAGTGGTCAATAAAATTGATCAATTTGATGGGAGGAATATTTCAAGGTATTTAAGATGTTATGTTCGTGAAATGGAATTAAATCGGGTTTCTGAGAAGAAAATGGTTGCACTATTTGGACTTGCCACGATACCCGAGATAAGGGATCACATTACATTGATTACGGATCGTTGTGGGAATTCATGGGAGGATTTTTCACATGCATTGAAAGACGAATATTTCTTGGAAGATGCTGATTGCGTTACTAAGAAGCTGTTTCTGGGATGGATTGAACGGCCCAATAAGAATTTGCAAACAACAGAGCTACTAAGAGAATTTGAGAGGCAGTACTCTCAATTATCGAAGGTAGAAAAATTGACATTGGAGCCGAATAAAGTTGATCTATTTCTTCAAGCTGCTGGTGGAGAATTGCAAGAGAAATTAGAACCCCTTCTTGAAGACAAAGAAGAAGATGAAGGATTGACAACGAAGTGGAAGAACGTTGAAGATGCGGTGGGGTTGCTTACAAAAAAAGAAAGGAGGAAGGATAGGAGCAACATTCCAAAACCAGTACAAGCACCCTAAGCTCCAGTACGTACAACACCACCGACAATGCCTACAGTTCAACCTTCGACATCCTTGTCAAAGAAAGCAGATATGGGTATGGAAGAAATTATACGAGGAATGCGAGATCTTCAAATCAAATTGGCAAGACTTGAAGAGAATACTTCTATAAACAATTCGAAGAATGTTTCAAAACAAGGATATGTACAAAGATGCATTTGGTGTGATGATGCTTCACACACTAGAAAAGATTGCAATGAATTTAATAATATGATACGGCAGGGAATTATTTGCTGGAAAGATGGGAAGATAGCATTGAAAGATAGGGAGGATCTTCTTCAAACCAATTTTGGCAAGGGAGGAATGAGAGCATTGGTTCAAGATTACTTAAAAGAGCATGAAACAGTAGTACAAGAAAGTGCAAGTTATGGTGCTAGAGTAGATGATGAAATTGGTGGAAGTACGGAAACTAGTGAGTTTTGGGCTTCTGCCATTTCTACAATGCAAGAAGGAAAATTACCTCGAGAAGCGTTGTTGAGAACTGCAGCTACAATACGAGGAAGAACAGGTTGGGAGGATCCCGTTGAGTTTCTTTCATTTCATGCATATATTGCTAAGAGCCAACATAAAGCTTTGATGGAAGAAAAAATACGAGGAAATTTTGATGATATTAGAGAAGGAAATTCTTTTAAGAGGCAAACTCGAGGAGACAAGGCTGGGGAGCCAGCTTCACAAGAATTGCCTGTAAAGGATACCTCAGCATCATTGGGAGAAAAAACAACGGAGACAAAAGATAAGGGCAAATCAATTGCTTATAAGCTACTTTCTGACATTGAAGCGGCAACAAATTTGAAAGGAGTGTTGGAAGAACGTATATTAAACACTAAGGTGGAATTCACATTGAAAGAAGTCTTGGGAATTGCAAAGAAGGAGTTTCATGATGTTATCATTGACAGCATTAAGCGAAAGAGGCCATTAATGAGCGAAACTGGAATGAGTCATGCTATTGATGCAAGAATATGTAGAGATGAAGAAGAGGTTGATATTGGTTACAAGCAACCAACAAATGAAAAGAATGGGTATAATCAGCGAGTACGTTTCGAAGATTCTAGTGACAAGGAAATGGAAACTTTGAGCCATTATACTCGAAAGCATTGGGCAAGGGCAACTACTGAGGTATTGATGAAGGTAAGAGATATAGAAGAACCAATAGTTGCCTTGGTGGACCATGGTTTTGAAATAAATCTCATATCTAAAGATCTTTATAAGAAGCAAAAATGGCCAATTGATATGGAACACGGATGGACAATACGAGCAGCTAATAACACACGAGGCGAATTATATGGAGCTTGTCCAGATGTCAAAATTCGGATTGAGGATGTTGCGACGGAGCAACATTTCTTTGTTCAAGATACAACGTCTTATCCATTGATTTTAGGACAACCTTATATCACGGCAACACGGATGGAAACAAAGGTACTTGATGATGGTTCTGCTTATGCAAGGGTACGGAGCGAAGATGGGAGGAAAGCTGTACAATTTCTAACAGTACCTCCTAACCATGAACGGAATCGAGATAGGTTGAGGGAGAAACCATTGCCAAAGATTGTTGAAGGATTTAAGGATTTTGGGGAGGTACCACTGTAAAGCGAGATTATGGAGGTACAAAAGTGGAAGTACTCTCGCGAGATGAAGGTGCCTTTGATGCGAGTTTTATTCGTATATTGGAGAATGGAAATATTATGTATAAGAAAGTTGATGATTTTAAAAGAAAAGAAAGAAAAAGATTATATGATATTGAAGGATAGTTACGCAAGATAGGTACATTGTAAGATGTTGAGAGGATTTTGGGTGTTTATGAAGAAAATGGACTGAAAGATTCATTGGAATTGATTACATCTATTGGGTTAGGGGATAATGATAAGATTGTTGAGATTCATTCGAGAGAGGTTTATACCATGCTTGAATCTTTTCAAGCACCAGAAGTCACAGTAGAGACGAGATATAAAACGACAGATAAGAAGGTAAAGCCTGTTGTCGGACCATTACCAGAGGATTCTAAAGAACAAATGGGAGAAGCATCAAAAGAAGCAAGTTTAAGAGATCCAATGAGTATTGGACATCAGTTTATTGAAGAGACTTTTGAAGAATTGAAGATTGGTTTTGATGATTCTTTATTGCCGGAGGAAATTACTTGCTTCAAAAAGATGTTGGCTAAACAAGGTAGATCGTTTGCCTTCGAATCTCATGAAATTGGGTGTGTGGATCCAAATATTATAACACCTATGGTTATCTTCACTGTACTGCATGTACCTTGGAATCTAAGACCGATTCCAGTACCGAGGGCACATTTACCTAAATTGGTAGAACTATTAAAAGAAAAGATAAAGATGAAAATATTAGAACCTTCATTTGCGCCGTATTCTAGTCGATGGTTTACGGTACCTAAGAAGAATGGGTCACTGCGGTTTATTCAAGATATGTAGCCGGTGAATGCTGTAACTGTCAGGATTGCAGGAATTGGACCTATTGTGGATGAATTTGCTGAGGCGTTTGCTGGAAGGGCGATCTACTCAATGGGTGATTTGTATTCAGGTTATGATCAATTTCAACTTGCCGAAGGAAGTAGAGATATGACAATGATGAGGACACCGCTTGGATTGGTTAGAATGTGCACTCTTCCTCAAGGCGCGACCAACTCAGTTGCGCATATGATGAATGGGATGAATAAGGTATTGAGAGATTTTATTCCGGAAAAGACTATGCCTTTTCTGGATGATGTTCCTATAAAAGGGTGCAGAGAAGGAGACAAGGATGAAACTTTAGATACGAGGGGATGTCGCAGATATGTTGTTGATCATATACAAGATTGTGAAAAGATTTTAACTCGGCTTGGAGAAATTCATCTTACATTATTGGGTATGAAGTCCGTATTTGGGGTGCGAGAGGTTGTAATTGTTGGACATTTATGCGGATCTTACGGAAGAAAACCAGATCCGACTAAAGTTGATGCAATTGGAAGGATGAAAGAGGATTGTGGTTCTTTAACAGAGGTTCGTAGGTTTTTGGGTGCATGTGTATTTTATCGAATCTGGATCCCTCATTATGCTCACATAGCGGATCCATTATATGAACTGTTACGCAAGGGTTACCGATTTGAATGGAAAGAAAGGCATATTCAGGCAATGCAAAGATTGAAGAAATTATTGATGTCACCTCCAATATTGAGGAAGGTTGATTATAAGTGCAAGAGACCAGTGATTCTTACTGTAGATGCTAGTCCAATTGCCGTTGGATGGGCGGTGGGTCAAGATGATTCGAATGGGAGTAGATTTGCAGTTCGATTTGGGGCTAAAGTTTTAAGTATTCGTCAGCGTGCATATTCGCAAGTCAAAAGAGAACTTTGGGAAGTCGTTTCGGCTATGAAAGCTGAAAAGGACTATTTGATTGGGGCAGTAGTAGTAATTGAAACAGATTGCTTGCCATTGCTTGGAATGATTATTAACTGTTCAACGCCAGATATTGCAATGTTGAGATGGATTGCTTATATTAAGTCACTAAATTCAGAATTTAAGCATATCACTAGAAAGGACAATTTAGTAGCAGACATGCTATCTCGAGCAAGATACGAGAGGGAGGACGAAATGGTTGAAGACATTGATGATGTCGGATTGAAATTCTATTCAATATCAAATCTCAACAGAGAAGACAAGCTATTTCTTAAAGAATCTTATGAAGGAGAATTATTGGATATTGGTCATTATTTGAATACCTTGTCTAAGCAGGGGAATTGGTCTACAGAAAAATTCAAACAAATAAGAAAAAAAGCATATGGATTTTTATTTCGAGATGGATTCTTTTGGAAGAGACCGAAGAAAGGAATTGGGATGCCACAACGAGTGATAGGCAAAAGGGAAGAAAAACTAAAATTATTAAAGGAATTTCATGATAGTTTATGGGCAGGGCATAGAGGAATCTGGGCTACTTTTGCTAAACTCAAGGAACGATATTGGTGGAAAAATATGTATCGAGATGTGCTCTCATTTGTAGAGTCATGTGAAATCTGTCAATCGTATTCTAATATCCGACATCGAGATGGTCTTCATCCTACGTATCCTCTAGCTATTCATTTTAAATGGGTTGTTGATTTGGTTATTATGCTGGTTGGGTTATGGCAGATGAGATATTTGGTTTTAGCTCGTGAAGATTTATCAAATCAAGTAGAAGGAAGAGCATTGAGGACAAAATCTACAGAGGGGATTTGTAGGTTTTTGCTTGAAGATGTCATTTGCGGTTACGGGTGCGTAGAAAAAATCACTGCAGATCGTGGAGAATTAAATGCACAAGAAGCTCGTAAGTTCTTTGAAAAATGTGGAGTTAAACTATCACTGACTACTGCTTATAATCCGGAAGGGAATGCAAAAAGCGAACGTGGTCACCCGCCGATTGTGAAAGCATTAGTTAAAGCTTGTAATGGGAAGGTTAAAGAGTGGCCACGGCTTTTGTCATTTGCATTATGGGCTGATCGAACAACACATAATTCGGTGACAGGATATATGCCAGTAGAACTTATGACAGGTCAAAAACCAATTATGCCGATTGAAGAAAAGGTACTTACTTGGAGTATGCTACCATGGGAAGATGGATTGACAAGAGGAGAATTTCTGGCTATTAGGATTCGACAATTGGAGCAAAGAACGGAAGATGTCCAGATAGCATTGGAAAGGTTAAAAAGAGCAAGGTTACAAAACAAGGCGCGATTCGATAAGCAACATCGATTGAGACCAAAAGTAATCGAGGAAGGTGATTGGGTACTTGTTTATGACAATAGTCCGGATAATCAACATAGTACTTTGCGGAAATTTTCAAAACGTTGGTTTGGACCATATGTTGTAACAACTGTTCATGATAATGCGACTTACTCATTACGGGAGTTAGATGGTACAAAATTGAAAATACCAATAGCAGGGAAGCGAATAAAAATATTTAAACGAAGACACGCAGAGATGAATATGGAAGATCTTAATGAAGGTTCACAGATTCCGCAGCAAGAAGATGAAAGTGATATGGATAATGAAGGTGACGAAGACGAATTGGACAAAGACGTAGGAGATATATTCTGAATCAAACAGCAATTGGGTAAATTGGTGCATACCGGAGGATGCACAGGTTGAGAGGGGGTGGATGTCGTGTTGTAACACGAGTATACAGTGAAAATAAAAAGAAAGGGGAATTTTATTAATATTCAGTTACCTCGAATATTGGGAGCATCGACCAACTCCATTACAAATACTGAGTGGTCAGGTTCAGTCACTCCGTTACAGTCAGCCGGAGCATACTGAAATGCTCCATTCGATTCCAATAACGGGAGTCAGCAGGAAGAGAAGGACCAATTCACACGACGGAGTTGAGGAGCCAATTGGATCCAATTTTGATAATCCAATCCGGGTGCTCTTATCCAATATGAGATCTGAATTGGCCGATCAACCCAATGAGGTCTAATTACGGGAAATCCAGGTCTTACTACGGGTCTTAGCCAATCTGACGCGAGGACCAATTTGACCCAATTACGGGAACATCCAGGTTACTACTGGCATCTTTCCCAATATAGGACCTGAATTTGTCGGGCGACTCAATGTGGTCTAATTACGGGAAATCCAGGTCTTACTACGGTTCTTAGCTAATCTGACGCGAGGACCAATTTGACCCAATTACGGGAACATCCAGGTTACTACTGGCATCTTTCCCAATATAGGACCTGAATTGGTCGGGCGACTCAATGTGGTCCCGATTTCGGGGTTCGATTCTGTTTCAGGCTGTCCTGTTCTCTGTGCCGTTTCAGGAAACGTTGTTTTCGGTAAATGGATTTCTTAAAGGTAAAAACGGAGGAGAAAGCTTGACGACGAGAGCCAATTTCGGATCCAAGCTTGAGGTGGGAGTCAATTCCGGATCTAAGACGGAAGATTGAAGAAATTCAGAGGATAAGGTTAGGGGGGATATAGTTTTGAGGGGGGAGGTTTTTTTTTCGGGGGAATCGAAGGAGGCAGCTAGTTTTCAAGCTTTTGCAAGGTTACCACTTCGGTTTTCATTGGAGGTTTTTGGAAGATCAAGGGAATTAGAGAGAGGAGCTTCATGCTTCGGGTCGGGGAAGGAGAGACATAGAATTTGGATTTTTCTTCTTCGTAAAGTTTTGGGAAGACTGAGGCAATCGCTGCTGAAGCCAGTGTTGTAATGGTGAATCAGGATTTTTAAATGAAGTGGGTTTGAATACTCTTGACTGTTTTGTAAAATCGAGTTACGTCTATGATTGAAGGATTAAAGGGGTGTCTATAGGATTGAGTATGCGGAGTGAATGAAATTTATTGGGTTAATCTAACAGGACAGTCAGTGGATACAAGATCGTAAGTACAAAGGGGTATTGAAGATTAAGAGTTTGGGTTGTTCGGGGTTCTCTGTAACGTCTAGAGACCTATCGGCTGGGGAAAAAAAAAAAAAAAGACTTCAAGAAGCAGTCGAAGAGCATCCGTATAGATTTATGGTACATTGTTGCAGTCGTTTATATTCCAGCAGTCAAAAACTGATAGACTGCTTGACTATCGGCAAATCTCCATACTACCTTCTACAGCCAGACGCCCGGCGCGTTCTCGAGCAGGAAAGCACGTAATATGACAACGTTGATACAATGGAAGAGTTGGATCTAAAGCAATTGCTCCCTACGACATTAGTTTTGCGAATGGCAGATCATAGTTGAGTTAAGATGATGGGAGTCTTACGCGATATTGCCACTGTAATCGTGGGATTGACATACAAAATTGATTATGTTGTATTTAGGTTACAGAGTTTTACGTTATCGTATCCCATTTTATTGGGTAGTCCTTGGTTGTATCAAGCCAAAGCTAAGAACGATTGGGGGCGCGGCACATTGACAATTGGAAAAGGCAGTGACCAGCTTGTTCTACAAATGTACGCGGTACAATATCGCGGAGAAATCCAATTGCCCTAATCAAAATTTACATCGGATAACGAGAGTCACTCGATTGAGGAAGATGACGATGCTATAGTTTCACCGCAATTTGGAGTAGGTCAAACCCCTTCTACAACCCAGGGAGGAGTCTACCAATGTGGTGGCCTTGGTGAATATTTACTCCATCAGGAAGATGCCTCTAACTCGGATCATGTTATTACCGAATGGATGCCTCGATATGATGTCAATCATGTGAGTGCAATGTGGTCAGACATGAGTCACGAGCAGTTGCAGTCTCCTTCACACGACGACGGGCCAACAGGCGATTTTAAATCGATGGCTGTGGAAGAACTTGTTTTCTAGACTCTGAACTTAAGCACCCCTGACGCGCCCCAGAATATAAAGATATATAAAGGTATTCAAGGTAACGAATTGAGTCAGTGGAAAGTATTCTTCCCCCGGTATAAATCGTCCTTTGCTTGGACGTATGCAGATCTGAAGGGTATTCCAGAAACGGTGTGTGAACATCGTATTACATTGGCTCCGGATGCTACACCAGTTCGTCAAAGACAACACCGTCTCAACCCAAAATATTCCTTGATGGTAAAGGAGGAATTGGACAAATTATTGCGCGTGGGTTTCATTTATCCGGTTTCGTATAGCGAATGGGTCTCACCAATAGTAATGGTACCTAAGAAAAATGGCAAGATTAGAATCCGTCAAGATTTTCGGAAACTCAATGCTGCTACCAAGAAGGAATATTTTCCTCTACCTTTTACGGACAATATATTGGATGCCGTAGCAGGACATGAATGTTATTCATTTTTGGATGGTTTTTCGGATTACAATCAAGTAAAAATTACCAAGGAAGACCAGCTCAAGACGACCTTTACGACAGATTGGGGTACATTTGCATACAAAGTGATGCCATTTGGATTATACAATGCACCAGCCACATTTCAAAGAGTGATGACACAGGCCTTTCAAGATTATTTACGAGTGTCAATGGAAATATTCTTAGATGATTTTTGCACGTTCAGTACGACAGCCGATCATTTAAACTGTTTGGGACGATGTCTGGACCAATGCGATAAGTACGGTATATCATTGAATTCAGAGAAGTGTCAATTTGGGGTCCCCTCTGGAAGACTCTTGGGCCACATAGTGTCCAGCCGCGGTATTGCTACGGACCCAGATTAAGTAACTCGAATATTGGCTTTACCAAAGCCAGAAACGGTGTCAGGAGTACGTGGCTTTGTGGGCCATGTCAGCTATTATCAGCGTTTTATTCACTCTTTTGCGGTACTTTGTCAGCCATTGACAAATTTGCTAAAAAAACCACTATTGGATGGATCTAGTCCCGTATGGACGGCAGAATGCAGTGTTGCCTTTGAGGCCTTAAAGCAAAAATTGGTGTCTGCACCAATACTGGTTGCCCCATGCTAGACGAAACCATTTCAGGTTTATGTCGATGCATCCAACGTCGCGATTGGATCAATATTGAGTCAGAAGGATGACAATAACCGTGATCATCTAATATATTTTGGGAGTCGACAATTGGTTATGGCCGAACGCAATTATAATACTACTGAGCGAGAAGCCCTCGGCATGATTTATTCTATACAGAAATTCTGCCATTATCTACTGGGCTACCCATTTGTTTTCCGCGTTGATCATGATGCGCTTAAGTATATGATAAATAAATCCCAATTGAGTGGACGAATTGCTCGCTGGGTGTTACTTCTCTAGGAATTCAATTTTACAATTAATGTTTGCCCTGGCAAGACACATGCCAATGCAGATCACTTGTCCCGTTTATCGAATATACTGGGTAATGAGTCGATAAACGACGCCCTTCCGGATGCACAATTATTCGCTGTGGAGGTTATTATACCCGAATATAGTGACCTGATCCAATATCTCACATTTCAGACTTTTCCAATTTCTTATAATGAAAAATTAAAGAAGTGTCTGATTATAAGAAGTGCGCCGTATACCATGATCGGAGCTGCATTATACAAACAAGGACGGGATGGTATTTTACGACGTTGTGTATTTCCAAGTGAAGTGTGTACTATATTGGAAGGATGTCATTTGGATAGCTGTGGAGGACATTTTGCGAGTGATAGCACCGCGCGTAAAGCTTTAATGGCTGGTTATTGGTAGCCAACAATGTTTTTGGATGCTCACAAATATGTTCGTTGTTGTGACCCTTGTCAACGAATTGGTCGACCTACTGGAACTTCTGCCATGCTCTTGGTACCAGTTTTGGCACAGACACCATTCGAAAAATGGGGTATTGATTTCATCGGACCAATTGCACCTGCTTCTCGGAATGGACAGAAACGTTATATTTTAGTAGCCACCGATTATCTCATCAAATGGGCGGAGGCTACGACAACAAAAATTGATAATGCCACTACTGTAGCAACATTTTTATATGAGAACATTATCACTCGTTTTGGTTGTCCGAAAGAATTGGTTAGTGATTGAGGAACCCATTTTATTAATGCAACCATTGAAGCATTGACAACGAAGTATGAGATCAAACATCGACAAACTACCCCTTATCATCCACGTGCCAATGGGCAGACCGAAAAGACCAACGGTATCCTTTATAAAATCTTAACAAAGATTATTTCAGGAGCGGGAACTGACTGGGATACTAAATTATTTACAGCATTGTGGGCATATCGAACTGCGTATAAAGTAACGACCAATTCCACACCTTTTCAATTGGTATACAGGTAAGAGGCCATCTTACCAATAGAATTGGAGGTTCCTAGTTTAAGAATTACATTGGAAGAACGGTTGGGTAACAAAGAATCTCTCCAATATCGGTTAACAGAATTGGAAAAATTGGACGAGATTAGGGCTTCGGCTTTGATGACCATGGAAGCTATTCAGCGCCGCCGAAAGAGTTATTACGATAGTAAACTCCGCACAAAATCATTTATGCCCAATGATCTTGTCCTGCTGTACGACAGCCATTTTCACAATTTTCTGAGAAAATTTCAAATTCGGTGGCATGGACCCTATCGCGTATTGGCCGCTTTTCCCAATGGTTCCGTTCAATTGGAAGATTTCACGGGAACCAAATTCACAACCCATATCAATGGAAATCGACTACGCCTGTATTACACATAAACCCGGGGGCGGGTTTATCAAGATTGGAGGGGGCAGACGTGTCGTTTATGATGACTTGTCTCCCATCATAAATGTCTAATCGGAGGCAAATGACGGCGGTTGATTAGTGTATTAGAACATCAGCAATCAAGATTAGGGATTCTTGTTTCATAACTAGGTAAACAGTTAGGAGAGGGGCACTCTGTGTAGCTGTCTTCAGTATTTTGTCTAGAATTGTTGAAGCATAGTTCGTTAGTGGAGAGTTCACGACAAATCATAGTATTAGTGCGAATACGCAGAGATTTATAATGTCGAGGGAGAAGGTGAAGAGAGCCTCGGAGAAGGAGGAAGAGGGTAGAAGGGTGAGGTCAAGGAGTAATATGGATGAGCTTTTTCTTTGTATACTCACAAATATGGAACCCATGCGGTCAGAAATTTGCTGGAATGCAACGCGGCAGAAGGACTTTAGAAGTGCGCAGCTTTATCCTTTTCTGCGAGCGGCAGACAATTTACCATCAATCGATGTAGAACTATTGGAAGAATACTTGACGAACTATGATCCTGAGGATGGTTCGAGTGTTGTAAAAGGGAGGACTTTGGGAATTGATGAGAATACCTTGCATAAGGCATTACAGTTACCAATAGGAGAGTTAGCGGTTGGCGCAGAAGAGTCTTCAGACTTCAATCCGGGGAGTTATTTTAAAGGAGGTATGACATCGCTAGAAAGGAATCAAAGATGGCGGACGACGGATGCACTTACATCAAAATTGATGGAGTGGATGCGCTTCGTTCAGAAGAGGTTGGGATTAAATAGACATATGACGTATATGGCTAAACGATTATTATATGCGACAATAGGCTCTTTCGAGGGTATGGTGTTCAATTGGGCAGCGTACGTGGCCACCAGAATTCATGCAGAGTTGAGTTACAAGCGCAGGTCGGGTAGAATTGCAACGCTTTTGTGTTCCAACTATATACAGTCTGCAATTGTTTATGAGTTGAGTCAACCATGGCCGGAGAAAGGGAAGACGATAGCAGCTCCAGTACTACCAAAACCGAGGAGCAATTTATTGGCACTTCCATGGAGACCAAGAGAAACAAGCCAGCAGGCGGGAGAACCAATCAGTGTTCGGGAGAGGGATCCAATGGCTCAGCGAGACAATAGGCCAGTGGACATTCAACATCGAACACCAGAGGAGAACAGTGTGAAAGAGCGATTTTTGGTACAATTATCCCAATTACAGCAGACGGCAAACGAATTGGTTGATCACACGAATATTAAGCAGCAATTGGTGGCGTGTAAGAGGGAAATGGCAGAACAACGTCAAAAACTGTTGGAACAAGATTAGGTGAATAGGGCCACCAAAGAAGCCAATTCGAGACTGGAGCAGGCTCTTGGAGTAAAACAGCAAGCATGGGAAAAGGAAAGAGAGCGCCTTCACCATGGAATGGCGCATCAGAAACAAAAACTCTCCAATTCTCTCAATCAATCGAAACTGGAAGTTGAGAAAATGAAGCAACAATTGGAATTGAACCAGACGAAGATGGCGACTTTGGAACAGGAAAAGAAGACGATGAGTGACCAATTCAGAGTGAAAACAGAGGAAATGCAAGGGGAGATCAACACTCTGAAGGAGGTTACAAAGAAATTGGAGGAAGAATTAGTCAGCGTTCGACGGCCACAAGGGTCAATTGAAGGTTCAATTGGCGAATTGGAACAGAAGGTGAAGCAACAACAATACCAATTAGAGGCGAAAGACACCCGAATTCTGTAATTGGAAAGTCAAGTCCGTGAATTGGGAGCACTTAATGAAGATTTAACGGCCAGATTGAACATAGTCCCAATAAATGTATCAGACGGGGAAGACGAAGAAGTGACTTTAGAATTGTAATCAGTAGCAATGAGTATGGAAAATGCTAAGGAGTCACCAGTTCAATTTCAAACTGGTTGTTTGCGAGGATGCTGTACAGTTAGGAGTGGGGCTATGTAGAATAAGTAGTTATTTACTGATTTGTAGATACTTAGTTTATAGTGTAAACAGGGATAGATGACTGCTAGAAAGGTAGTTCAGTAGTTAAAATAGATGAATAGTTAAGAAAAGTAGTTTTCATTAGAGATGTAGCAGTTGGTATCTTGTGGTAGGATAAGGAGGATGAGAGAGAGGAAGAAACCGCCATTACTGTGATAGTGTGAGCCGGAGTAAGCTTAGTGCTACATCTTTTCTTTTGTTGTTATGTTCTTTGAAATAAGAGTATTGAGAGTTTCTAAATATTGTGAAGTGAATCATGGAATGAAAGTGTGAATGGAATTATATGTTATTGAATGAGAAGAAGAGAGATTGAATGCTAAAATCTAAATGTAGTTCAGCAGAAAGAGTGAATCTGTGGTTGTGTGAAACACTGTAATGTGAATGGTAGTTCTGTGTGAAGAATTCCAGTAATTGGAATGAGGGTAATTGTGTGCTGAAGCTGTGATGTTGAGGTATTACAGTTGGAGATTATAAGAGTGAAGATATATTGATAGAAATAACAGTTATTGGTATGACTGAATTGTTGCAAGGAAGAGAGTGATAAGGTGAAAGGAGAGATTATTGTTTTCCTATGTGCTTAGACAATGGAAATAGTGACGATACATTAGAGGTAATTAATTATGTGACCCTAACATGAACGCTCAAACAACTAGTCACTCCTCGTGTTCGAATTCCCCTATATGGGTTTATTCTGGGAAGTTTCTTCCGGAATAAGTAAAACGAGAAATCACAGAGAGTGTCAACTATATTTAATGATCTCAACACTCCTCTTTGCTCATCATAATATTTACATAATATAAAATTTGTATAGAATTATGATTTATACTTTTTTGTGATCTTGCAAGATCAACAATTTTTGCCTCATTAAAACCTTATCTAAGAAAACCTTATTTTATTTAAGAACAAAACCATAGATGATGAAAAAAGAGTACAACATCATTTTCTTTAATTATTTAAAGAGCTCACTAACTTTCTTATTCAAGAAGAGCAAGTCGCCGCATACCAATGCCATAAGTAAGTCGACGATGGTTGCTTAATGGGAGAGCTTTGGTGAAGAGATCAGCAAGGTTATTTGTAGATTCAATTTTGTTAATTATAAGTGCTTGATCAATAATCAAGTCATGGGTATAACTAAAATACTTTGGATCAATATGCTTTGTCCTGTCACCTTTAATGAAACTAACTTACATCTATGCAATACAAGCACTATTAACTTCATGCAAGATAGTTGGAGAATCATCATATGAAAATCTACAGGTTGTTTGAATGAATTTATCAATTGATCGCAATCAAATACATTCTCGAGATGCTTCATGTAAGGCAATAATTTTTGCATGGTTGGATGAAGTTATAGTTATTGTTTGTTTCACTGATTTCTATAATATTGCAGCTCCATGTCTTAAAAATACATATCCTGTTTGAGATTTAGCTATTGCAATATCATATTTATATCCTGCATCATAATATCCAAGCAATTTTGGATTTACAAATTGTATGTAGTATAATCCCAAGTCTTCAGTACCTTTTAAATAATGTAATAAATATTTGATGCCATTCCAATGTCATAGTATTGGACGTGTACTATGTCTTACAAGAACACTAACTGCAAATGCAATATCTCATCTTGTAGATTTAGCTAAATATAAAAGTGCTCCAACCGCTACGAGGTATAGATATTGGTCTCGCAATATTTCCTCCTCCTCTTAGTATGGACGGTATGGATCATGATCATCACGACGACATCCAACTATTGGTAAGGACAATCGATACGTATCAATCATATTAAATCTTTGTAAGATTTGTCTAATATACGTTAATTGGTAGAAAAAAATGTTACCATTTGTTAAATGCATAATCTAAAGACCAATGCAGAAAGTTATTTTTCCTAGCATTTTCATCTCAAATTCACATATAAGTAGATTTGTAGCTGTAACACATGCAGATGTAGTACCCACTAAGTTAAGATCATCAACATATACAACGATGATTACAAAACCAATTTTATCTCGTTTGATAAATAAATAAGAGATTAGTGGATCGCTTATAAAATTATTTGTAATTAAATAATCTTGAAGACATTGATACCACATGCGTCCGGATTGTTTTAAACCATACAAGGCCTTATATAATTTAATACCACAATATATTCCTAGAGCGGGTCGATTTGAAGTTCCTGTTTCTAAGCTAGGTGGAACTTTCATATAAATATTTGCATCTAGAGAATCATATAGATATGCACTTACTACATCCATCAGATGCATCTCAAGGGTGGCATGAACTGTCATTCCAATAATATATCAAAATGTAATTGAATCCATGACTAGAGAATATGTAGATTCATAATCAATGCCAAATCGTTGAATAGATCCTTGAACAACAAGACGAACTATATAGCGGGTTATTTGGTCTTAAGCATCTCGCTTGCATATTAATACCATTTTATATCCCACAGGGCGAGATGTAAGAGTATCTATAATTGGACCAAAGACTTTCTTCTTACGCAAAGAGGCATACTCCTCCTCAATAGCAGTTTTTTATTTTGACCAATCTGAGCGACACATTGCTTCTTTGATGGTTTGAGGTTCAAGATCGTTTTCTTCACAAGAAAGGGCTTCTATAATCATATATGTAAATGATTCATCTATCGTAATAGATTGTCTGTCCCAAATATCATCTTTAGCATAATACAGAATAGATAATTCTTTACTCAACTTGTTCTTATTCCTTCCAATTTCAAGATTATTTTTCATAAGAATTGAAGGTACATTGTGCATGGATATATCATCATGGATTGGTAGTCTTGCAAGATGAGTGACAATTTCTTGAGAAATAATACCAAGATTAGTCAATTTTATAGCTTTCTTCTTATGTGGTTGTTTATCTGGTCCACGAGTTCTTTAAGTTGTTGTTATAACTTGAGGTATTGTAATCAATGGCACTGTAATTTGATGAGGTGCATTCTGAGCCTCATTAATAGGAACTCTTGTAATTCTAAGTGCATCATTGAAGCCATCAGATGTTTGATCTGCAATCCATTTTAGATGCAAAATCTTAGCAACTTTAGTTTCTGTCAAAGATGTCATAGGATCAAGATTCATTGTAAATATTTTTGGTGCTTCAAATATGAGTACTTTATTTTTTTGTTGATTGGATACTCCTCCTTGAAGAGATGGGAATATATTTTCTTCAAAATGGCAATTTTGCAAACATGCATGTATTAATGTGCTAATTGATGGATCAATAATACGAATAATGCTTGGTGAATAAAAACCAACATATATGTCTTCTTGTTGATGAGCTCCATTGGTACGCTATTGAGGTTCTGGTAGCTTTATAAATGACTCCGCAAGTCCATTTTGAGCATGTTCATATAAAACACAATATGTCAACTTGATTCCTATTGTAGTACAATAGTCTTCAAAAGACTTTGATGTGAATTCTTTTGCATTATGCATACGCAATGTTTTTATAGGATAATCAAGAAAATATGCCCAAAAGTGAATAAGCATAGATATAAGATTGACAAACACCATGTTTCAAGTTGATAATAAAAAAAACATGTGATTGTTTACCTGATGCATCAACAAAGACCAAAAAATAATGAATTGATCCTGATATTGGATTAATAGAACCACAAATATCACCATGCAATCTTTTAAGCATTGGTGGTAATTCTTATGGAAGTTTCTAAATTGAAGGTCGAGTAATCATTTTATCTTGCACACATGCACGACATAATTCCATAGTGTCTACATCTACAGGCTTCAAATTGTACCCAGTTATACATGGAATGATCTTTCTAAATAATGTGGATCCTGAATGTCCCAATCATCCATGCTAGAGAGAAACACGACTCTCTTAGATAGATGATGCAAAATTAAATATAATAAGAGGCCAAATCAAAATTTGGTATAAACCATTTTCTATAGCAAAAGCTTTTTCAACAACTTTATGATTCTTTGCAAGAACCAAAACCTCTTTTCTATTTAAAATGGTGATCGAGAGGTGATAACCATTAATATGCACATTTCGGTAGCTGATCAAACTCCGAGGTGCTGAGGGTAAAAACATTACATGTTTACATTTTATGATGGAACCTGCAGGTAATTTTACCATTGCTGTGCCCTCTTGGAAACAAAACGCATTTGCTCCAGCCATCGTCATCATATTTTTAGTTTGCCAAGTTAAAGATTTTTTAATAAAAAATCATCTATCTTGCAAGATAGTATGTGTTGTTGCAGAATCAATGAGCGCATCATTTGCTTCATCATTAGAGGTTTTGTCATTCATATAAGCCTCTAAGTCATCAACACCAATTGAATCCATGGACACATCCATGGTATAAACTTCACGAGTCTCAGCTTGCAAATTCTTATTTTCTTGGAATATTTTTATAAAATATTCTGAAGTACGGTATGCATATGCTAAATGTCCAATCATTCTATATTTATAGTAAGAATGTATCTCTGATTTTTATTTTCTATTGTAATGAATAGTAGAACATTTATTCTTTCCATATTGGTAGAAATGGTCTTGACTATGACTACCTTGATACTTATGAGTATGTTTCCTATGTTTATATAATTTCTTCTTAGACTTTGAAATATTAAGTGTATGAGATTTTGGAACTGTAGTGCCAATAGGACGAACTTTTGCATTATGCAAGAGTAGCTCATTTTGCTTCTCCGTAAGAAGTAGATAGGACATGAGATCAGAATGACTCTGAAATTTCATGTTCCTATAATATTGTGCAAGCACAATAGATAAAGGAAGAAATGTAGAGAGAGTTTTTTCAATCATTTTTTCTTCAGAAATACTTTGTCCACATAATCATAATTGTGAGACAATACTATATATTTTACTATTGAAAGCATTTAAATTTGGAAAATCCAAGACACGTAAATGTGTCCAATTATGGCGTGCAAGTGGAAGAAAAATGGTCTTTTGATGATCAAACCTAGATTTAAGATTCTTCCATAGTTCAACAGGATCTTCCATTTCCAAATATTGATGTTATAATACAGGTACAAGATGACGACGAAGGAAAATAAGTACTTTTCAACGAATAGCAAGAGATATAGAAATGTTGGGATGCATAGGTAATAGAAGGAACCATAGTAGAAGCAGTTGAAGATGTTGAAGCACTCATTATAAATAAATCTATAAAGAAAATATAAGATCAAATAGAAAAGTTGACTAAAACGTACCTTAAAATATAAAGTCAAATAAAATGATAAACTTGAACTTAAAAATATATATATATATATATATATACACATCTGTTGAAAGGAGGTTGTAGATTAAGGTAGTAGAACAACAATAAGATGGCGGCAGTAGGCAGCGATAGGGCGACAGGGTGGCAGCGGAGGATAGCGACAATGGCGGGCGGTGTTAGGGTGGTAACGGTGGCGGGCGATAGTGTTAGGGTGGCAGCGGCGGCAGTGGCAGCTTCAGCGGCAGCTCAGCGGCATCTCGACGGCTGTTTGAGGGCTGTTTGGCAGCAAGCACGGGGAACACCAGGGAGTAGGGAGCAAGCTCGGGTGGAATTGGGCTAGCTCAAGTATTCTAAGCAAGCATGGCAGAGAATAGAACAAGTGCTCTAAGCAAGTAGCTAATGTGTGAGGAGCCAGTAAGAAGTACAAGATCATGAGGCAGACACTGAGCAAAGGTATCGACAGGTTTGAAGACTCAAAGACTATAGTTATGATAAATTGTGATAGTGTGTAGAAGAGATTTGTGCTGATTATTGAAGAACAAGCACTTTGAAGACATAACATTTAGTATCAACAAGGTTGCACACAAAGAGAGTATGAAATAAGATGTCTCTTACTTCCAATACCCATTACTTAAAGATAGTAGTTGCTGCCCTAAATGACAACTTCCACTTTTTGACTTTTACACACGTGGTACTAGGATTCTTTTGGCATTTTACGAGCCTCGAGGATATTGTCATGGACACAGAAATATAAGCTCGAGATCTAACAAGAAGTTCAAGAAGAACTAGCAAGAACTAGATTAATCAAATGAATACAAGAACAATACTAGAGAGGTGAGCTAGAGCTCCAAGAAATGTGTTGTCGAGACTGAAGAACTCTTCAGCCTTGATTCCAATATATATTCCTATTTAGGAAGCTTCTCAAGCAACTTCTACCAACTAGGAAGCTTCTCAAGCAACTTCCACCAACTAGAAAGCTTCTAAAGCAACTTCTACTAACTAAGAAGCTTCTCAAGCAACTTCCACCAACTAGAAAGCTTCTCAAGCAACTTCCATCAACTAGAAAGCTTCTAGAAGGTTCTAGAGACTTGCTTCTTGAAGGTTCTAGAAACTTGTCTCTAGAAGGTTCTAAGGACTATGTCCCTAATCTCACCCCCTCCTTTAGCTTCGAGGTCTCTGAGAAGCAATGTTGTTCTTAATCAGTATCAATGCAAGAAAATGAAGATTTGTCGCATAACATCTGTTATGAACTCCAACTGTTGTTCATGAGGCAACTGATTCATCGGTCCTTAAAGCCAATGGTAGTGGCCCACGTCTTTGACTTCTGACCAAGCATGAACTTTCATGTCCTCATTATGAAATTGTCCTGCAAACATGCCTTCTGGCTGACCATCGTAAGCAGGCTCGATCTCAAATATAATCACCAGTGATCAGTTACTCGGTATCCTCCATCGTCGTCATGGTGTAGGCGGTTCTTCATCTCAGGGTCGTCTTTGTGACTTAGTCGGTTGAGATAATCTAACTGACATAGTATCTATCTCTTCGCTATCCATATTAAAAGACCAAACTATGGCTAGTGAAAAAATTCTATTTTATCTTGGAAAAAATAACTACATCAACTACGAATTTTGGTGGTGCTCTCTCTCTTTCTTATATTCTTGGGTGAGCAAGCTTGAGAAGGAAGCTATCGTCAAACTAGCTTAGGTTTATGAAGATGTTGTTGATGAAATTCTTGTACCTTTTATGGCACATTAGCGAGATTTTTAGCTGGCTCTCATGTTTGCTCATTAATGTCGTAGCTGCACCAATGAAAAAGATACTCCAACTTGCCCTACCTTCGCCGTAAATCTAACATCTTTTTGACCTCGTATCCCTCGTGGTTCTCGATCTCAATACTAGGTGGCGGACATTGTACTCTTCGAGGAAAAGACGACTCTCAATAAGGCTCCAACAAAAAAACATGAAAGATTGGATGTACCTTCATAGAAGCCAATAATTCTAGACGATACGCCATTGGATTGATTTGCTTCAGGATGATAAATGGTCCCAATCTTCGATAGTCCAACTTATCATATAGTCGCCTGGTCTTGATATTTCATCAAAAAAGCCATGTTTTATCTCCAATTTTGAAAGTAGGTGCTTGATTCCGAAATCTATCTGTAGACGCCTTGTAGGATTCTTGAGTAGATTGTAATTGAAGCTTCAACGTAGTTTGAAGCTCTGATAGTTGTTTCACAAATCCTTTAGCTGCTGGATTGTTATTTGTTGACGGACTCAATAAATCAAGCTTCGGATGATATCCATAGTTGGAAAAGAATGGTGTGTATTGAGTCTACGTATGGAGGGTGTTGTTATATGCAAACTCAACTAGCGACAGATATGCAGTCCAATCGTCTTGCAGATAGTTGATGCTGCATCATAATTATTGTTCCAAGACTTGGTTCACCCGTTCCGTTTGGCCATCAGTTTGAGAATGAAAAGCTGAAGAAAGCTTGATATCCACCTTCAGTATCACAAAGAGAGATCTCCAAAACTTTGATATGAACTGGGTTCCTCGATCTGATACGATATCATCTGATAGTCTATGATATCGATATACATTATCTCGAAAGAACCTTGCTGTGACTTCCCTGGACGATGTCTTCTTGCAAGGGACAAAGTGTGCCATCTTTGTAAGCCGATCTACCACGACAAAGATGCTATCAAATGAGTTCGATGATGGAAGGTCCGTGATGAAGTCCATGGAAACTGAAGACCATGGTCGACGTAGAATCGGTAATGGTTGTAGGAGTCTATAAAGGCGATGCCGAGGATTCTTGGATCTTGAACAGATGTCGCAGGAGAAGACAAAATCTTTCACATCCTTCCACATTTGGGGCCACCAAAAATCTTGAGAAATAAGCTCCAAGGTCTTGTTGAATCCAAAATATCTCGTAGCTGGAAAATCGTGGTGAGATTGAAGAACTCGGAGTCGTGCTGGTCTTTTTGGGATATACAACCACTTCTCAAAGTATAAAAGATCTCCTTCCACCTTGAACTTGTTGTCATTGGCACACTACTTGATATCAATCGCTACTAAATCTTCAATGGTCACAGCACGTACCTGATTCAGGAAGTCAGCATCAATTGGCACAATAGTAGCGCAAAAGCCAAAATTGCTCTGGCTTCAACAACGTCGTACATTGTTGATCAAACACTACTTTTCCAACCTTTGGTACAAGATACGATCTCCTCGATAAGGCATTGGATAGTCCTTGCTGCTTTCCAAGTCGATAAGTGATAACAAAATTGAACCTAGATAGTGACATACTCCACTAAGCTCGACGTCGATTTAGAACTCGAGTCGACATGAAATATTCCAAATTCTTGTGATCTATGTATATGGTTACTGGATGTGCAGCTCTTTCAAGAAAGTGATACCATTCTTGGAAAGAATCTACTATAACAAGAAGTTCCTTATCGTGGATCTCATAATTGATTTCAACAGCAGAGAACTTTTGAGAATAGAATGCAACCAGATGGGGCTTCTTGTCTTCTCTCATTTGTAAAAGTACAGCTCCCAAAGCAAAATCCAAAGCATCATTTTCTAAATAAAAGGCCTTTTTAAAGTCTGGACGTACTAAGATTGGAGCCGTAGTAAATGTCATCTTCAGATCTTGAAACGCCTTTTCTGTTAGGGGTCTCTATTCCAACTTATCCTTGCATGTCAACCAAGTGAGAGGAATAGCAACTTAAGAGTAATTCTTGATGAAGATCCAATAGAAGTTGGCAAAACCAAGAAAGCATTATACGTCTCTAACCGTCTTTAGAACTTCCCAAGACACGATTGCTTCTACCTTCTTGGGATCCATTTTCAAGCCTTTCGTAGTTACAATGAACTCCAAAAATTCCATCTCCATTTGGTGAAATAAACACTATTCTAACTTGGCATATAGTCCTCGCTCGCAAAGTTTCTCCAAGACCAAATGAATGTGCTTTTCATGTTCTTCCTTGTTTTTGGAGAATATCAGAATATCAAAATATCATCCAAGTATATGACAACAAAATCATCAAGGTGCTCTCGAAAAATATCATTCATCATATGTTGAAAGACCGCTATAACATTGATAAGACCAAAGGGCATGACATTATACTCAAAATGGCCATACCTTATACGGAACGCTGTCTACCACTCATCTCCTTCTTTGATTCGTACGAGGTTGTAAGCTCCCCTTAGATCAATTTTTGTAAAGATCTTTGCATGTCCAAGTTAATCTAAGAGACTAAAAATCAAGGATAATGGGTAACGATTCTTCTTTGTTACCTTGTTGAAGCCTCGATAATCCACGCACATCTGCAACGAGCCATCTTTTTTCTTCACAAATAAGATGGGTGCTCTAGCTGACGATTTTGAATGATGGATGAAGTTCTTGGCTAGATTCTCATCGATGTACTTCCACAACTCTGCCAACTCCGTCTAGGATAGATTGTAGATTGGGCCAAAAGTTGGTTGTGCTCCATCCTGTAAGTCTATGGCACAATCATATGGTCGGTGTTCCGATAGCATGTCGGCATTCTTCTTTTGAAACACGTCTTTAAAATCCTTATATTGCTCCAGTATATTTGTTGTCGAGATCTTCTCCCCGGTAGTTGGAGCCGCATAAATGACAAACGGTGTGCATTCCTTAGACGACCTTATAAACGCTCTTGCTCCAATGAATAAGGATTTCTCTATTTGGGGTTTTCTACTAGGCTTGCTCTTGGGTGGTTTTGTGGAAAAGGTCATCTTCTCCAACTTCCAATCTTTGGATGGGTTATACTTTTCTAACCAAGAAAGACCAAAAATAATAGGATTTGATGGGGTTCTAATAATATTGAAAATAATATGACTACTATGGCCCTTAAACGTCACTTCTATAGGTTCTGATTCATGGGTGACACTACCAGACAATAAAGGTCGCCCTTCTATAACCTCAACGTGAACAGGTTTGGATTTTTGTACTAAAGGGATCTTATGATGCTTTGCAAATTCTTCGTCTAAGAAAAAAGCAGATGCTCTTGAATCTAATAATGCTAAGGTTCTCAGTTTCTAAGGGCCAATAAACAAAGGGATTGTAAAACAAAGGGCAATTTGAGCGGAAAGAAAGGAACCTGGTTGTTGTTGCGATATTTCACTGTCCATCCGCACGGTTCCTATTGTAGTTGGGCATCCTCGTTTTGCTGAATAAATGCACCCCTAGTCTTGATAATATGTCGATTTTGTTTTTTGGGCAATTTTCAACTTTGTGGCCTTCTTCACCACAATACAAGCATAGACCTTCTTCCATACATCGCTTTTTTTCTTCTAGAGTAAGGGATTTGACACGTATCGCATCAATTTGCATGTCTTCTACCTCTGAATGTGAATTCACGCTGCTTGTCGATATAGTTGGGGCGTGGCGAACCATATGTTGTCTTCAACATTGATTTTGGTGGCGTTGGAATAGGCGGTTATCGTACTTCATAACTTGGCTAATAGCTTCGTTGAACATTTGCGGATCAGGAAGAATTAACAACAAATCCTTCACATCATCTCTTAAACCACAATAGAATTGACTCATTAATGCTTCTTGGTCTCAATTGATGTCGCATACTAATTGCCTGAAATCCGATGTATAGATTGATGTAGAGCGCATCTCTTGTCTTAGTGACCGGATCTTTGTTATAGCCCATCGAAGCTTATCGTGTTCACCAAATGCTTCTGCAAATGCCTCCAAAAAGGTTTCAAAGTTGTTTAGTATAGACGATCGTTTCTCAAACAAATGAGCAAACCATGATAGAGCTTGTCTTGTAAGTAAGGTTCCAACAAGCCCAACACATGACTCCTCTGTTAGATAGCGTTCGGGCTGTAAAACTGTTATCAACCTGATTTGGTTGATGAATCCTCAAAACTTGGAACGCGTACCATCGAACTTGTCTAAAAGGCTAACTCGAGGCTCCTTATATTGTAGAACCAGCGGTGCTTGTTAAACTTGAGGGAAAATTGGTTCTCCAAGTGCAGAAGTTTGAGGCTGGTGCAACCTAGTTTGAGCCATCCCAGATGCTCCATCATTATGAAGCCTTGCCACGACTCCTTCAATCTCTGCAGTTCTTTGCGAAAATATAGCGAGGGCATTCATGATAGAATCCAACTTGGACTCCAAACTTTCCGTCATACTAATGTCTTAGCCTCCGGCCATTCTAAGAAAAGGACAAAAATGATTCTACAAGAAGACAATATTGGTTTAGAAGAGGGTACTCCACAACCTCTAAAATGCCTTAAGAGCTTCAAGAAAAGGGGTAATCCACTCTCTCCAAGAAGAATAAGACTCCAATATTGTAACAAAAGAAGTATTAGTTTACATGAGGATAATCTGCAACCTCTAAATGCTAGTACACCTCCAAGCAGAGGGGTAATCCACACTCTAACATTGAAGAAACTAGCTCTGATATCTGAGGTGAGTGAAGTCTCGACAAATAATTATGGACACAGAAATACATGCTCAAGATCTAACAAGAAGTTCAAGAAGAATTGACAAGAATTAGATTAATCAGATGAATAAAAGAATAACACCAGAGAAGTAAACTAGAGCTCCAAGAGATGTGTTGTCGAGATTGAAGAACTCTTCAGCCTCGATTCCAATATATATTCCTATTTAAGAAGCTTCTCAAGTAACTTCTACCAACTAGGAAGCTTCTCAAGCAACTTCTACCAACTAGTAAGGTTCTAAAGCAACTTTGACCAACTAAGAAGCTTCTCAAGTAACTTCCACCAACTAGGAAGCTTCTCAAGCAACATCCATGAACTACGAAGCTCCTAGAAGGTTCGAGAGACTTGCTTCTAGAAGGTTCTAGAAACTTGTCTCTAGAAGGTTCTAAGGACTATGTCCCTAACAGATATCCTATGATATATACTAATGACTCATATTTAATCTTTGGATATTCCCTTATTAATACTTTATCCTTTTGACTTTGACTCTTGGTCCATGACTTCGTCCTATATCCATTGGATGCCCTTACCATATACCAAGAGTCAAACCTTTGACCACTAACAACTTACCTAAGTTAATATTCTCTATAAGATAACTTATTCTATTTTTACTTTAACACTCCCACTTTGCTATTGGTCAAATGGCTTTTAATCCTAATACCTTTGTCAACATGTGGTCTTTATCTTTTACTAATGTCTTTGTCAACAAATCAGCAAGCATTTCTTTTGTTGCACAATACTTCATATCAATCACTTCCATTTCAATCTTCTTTCTTATAAAGTGATATTGAATGTCAATGTGCTTGATCTTTGAATGATGCTTTGGATTCTTTACAAATGTAAGACATCCTTGATTGTCACACTCTATTGAAGTTGCTTCCATTTTCACATCTCCAATGTCCTCCAAAAGTTGTCTCAATCATATTACCTCCATTACACCATCGCTTGCTGCCATGTACTCTGTCTCCATTGTTGACCTTGCGATTGTTGGTTGTCTCTTGTAATTCCATGAAATTGCTCCCACTCCAATAAAGAATACATAGCCCATTGTTGACCTTCTATCATTTGCATCTCCAGCCCAATCCGCATCACAATAACCATGAAAACTAATGTTATCACCTCTAAGGCATAAATTGAAGTTCAAAGTGCCTTTTAAGTACCTCATGATCCTTTTGATGGTTATCCAATGGATTGGTCCAGCCTTTGACATGGGTTGGCTTACAACACTCACCGCATATGCAAGATCCACCATTGTACCAACCATTGCATACATAAGTGAGTTCAATGCTACCTTGTATAGAACATCTTATATTTTACCTTCAACTTCAGTAAATTCTTCATCCGTTGTCGTATTATGTGCTATCTTACTTGAGAATGTACCAAGCATCTGGCTGTGGAAGATAAAACAATGTTTTGTAAGTATCCATGTAGGCTAATGGATTTCAACCATTTTAATACAAACTGTTTCGGATTTCAATGTAAAAACTTAATTCCAATCCAAAGAATTTAAAAACACTATTTTTAATAACTTTGAGATATTATAAGCACAAAATCTTTTCTTATTTATTAGTTTTATTTTTAGTTTAATTTTATTTTATTTCATTTTATTTTATTTATTTTCATTTTTATTTTATTTATTATTTTTTTATTTTTTTTATTTTTTTATTATTTTTATTATTTTTAAACCCTAATCCTACACAGCAAGCTTTGGCAAGCTGTAATTCTCAATCTGATTGTCCGATTGTTGTAAACTTCTACCACTAGTGTCTTTGCAAGCATTATAAATGCTCAAGAAGTTTCAATCCAATCTAACTTACACATTGCAAGAAAATGCTGTAAATCCGCATTGATGTATCTTGACAACTGCCTAAAAATCCTTGACTTACTATGCCAAAAGTCACCTTATTCCAGTTGATAGATCTCCAAATATTACAGAAATTGTAAACAACCTCAATCTGCTAGTTTTCGATACCTCTTTGTGCTAATGGTCAAATAACCTCTATCTGTTCTGTCAGATTAACACAAACTTTTGCATGCACTAAGCATACTCAATCCTTTAGACACTTCTAAATTTCAACCGCAGAAGTTTCTCCAATTTTACAAAACAATCAAGAGTATCAGCTTTAACTTTATTGCAAAGAAAAATCCAAATCACCAATACAAACACTGACTTTCGGCAACGATTGCAAAAGTTCTCCCAAACCCTATGAAAAATCCAATTCTACACCTTTCAGAGGAACTTGAAGCTAACTCTCTGACCTCAAAATCTGGATCTACAAATGCCCTTTTTCTTATCCTCTCCTCCCTTTTAACTCCATGTGGTCCCATTTTCTCACGTCCTAGACTCCGAATTGGAACAACCGATGGCACTTCCCTGAAATTCTTGTCTCTAAGAGGATCTCTCCACGGAAAGGACGTTTCTCCCGAAATGGCATAGAGAATAGAACAGCTTGAAATGGAATCGAAGCTTCCATATTTGGGACCTCATTGGGTTGCTCAACTAAGTCAGGTCTTATACTGGATAAGAGGCCTATACCAGGACCTGGATTGGATGTCCTCTTAAATGGGTCAAATTGGCCCTTCATATCAGACTCACCGAAATATTGAATTATCCTTTCCCTTCCTTCAGACTCTTGGTTGTCTCATTGGTACCGAGGGTACTTGCTTCAGTGACGCCAATGAGGTGACATTAATTGACTGTGAATATTGGCACTGAAATTGGTCATTGTTTGTAACATCCAAGATGACTAAATATTAGTAATATCTTTTTTATTTATATTTTTATCATAAAGTCGTGTTACAACACGACGCCATGAGCTTCATCAACTTTAAGTTTGCCTCCAATGGTATTCTAATAGGCTTATACTCCTCCATGTTGAATTGTTTTAACACTTCTTCAATGTACTTGATTTAGCTCATTATAATGGTCTTTTTAGCACGATCTCTTACAAATTGTACTCCTAAAGAATAGTAGAGCTATCTCAAATTACTCATTTCATACTCCTTTTCTGACTTTGCCTTCAACCAATCCATCATCTTCAATGTATTGATTAAGATAATTAAATCATCAACATAGAAGATGACAATCAATATGAACCTATTTGATTACATCACATATAAGGAATGATCAGCCTCACTCCTTATAAATCCTTCACTCACAAAGAATGTATCAATGCATTGGTACCATGCCCTTGGTCATTGCTTTAGTCCATACAAGGATTTTTTCAACTTACAAACAAGGTGTTGTTTGCCTTCTTCAACAAATCCTTGAGGTGACTCCATGTAGATGACTTCTTCTAAACTTCCATTGAAGAAAATTGTCTTCACATCCATTTGATGCATCTCCAAGTCCAATACTGCCCAATTGCCACAATAGTTCTAATGGTGGTGAATTTGGCCACGAGAACAAATGTCTCATTAAAATCCACACCAACAACTTGTGAGTAGCTTTTAGCAACCAATCTAGACTTGTATCTCACAATATTACCAATTGCATCCCTTTTGGTTGTAAATACCTACATATAATCAATAGAAGATCGATTTGGTGGAAGTTGAGTCAATTCCCATTTTTCATTGTCCATGAATAATTTATATTCTTCTTCCATAGCATTCTCCCACTTCAACGCATCCATGGACTTCATTGCATCATATAAACTCAATAGATCAGCAAGAAGTACAATATTGGCATGTTCTTCACTTACTTGAGGAAAGATGTGGTCCTTCCACCATTTACCACGTGGTTTTCTTTCTCTCAAAGGATATCTCTTTTCATTTGAAGAAGACCCTTCTTCTTCCTCAATGCTTGTTTTTTCTCAGTCAAAGGTTGATATTCTTCATCATCATCATCACCTTCAATATCTTCATTGTCTTTATTATTGGTTCTAGGAATTGAAGGCACATTATGATTTACCTTCTTTGACTCTTGATCTTGATTTCT
Source organism: Physcomitrium patens (assembly GCF_059467195.1). Lineage (NCBI taxonomy): Eukaryota > Viridiplantae > Streptophyta > Bryopsida > Funariales > Funariaceae > Physcomitrium > Physcomitrium patens. The sequence continues at coordinate 1,046,170 of NC_143427.1, read as the reverse complement.
ATTTCCTCCATCTTCATTGTCATCATCTTCTTGTTCTTCTTCTTGTTTCTTTGCTGAACTTGAAGATGTGTCCACAAACACACCTTTACTCCTACTTGGACACTATTCTAAGTGCTCAAAAGTACTTTTATGCTCCAAAAACTCTACATCATGACTTTTGATGATCTTCTTGGTTTCTAAACACATTAACCTATATGCTTTGGTACCTTCACAATATCCAACAAATACATATTTTGTACCTTTTGCATTAAGTTTGGACCTCATACAAAGTGGTACCTTTGCATAAGTAATGCATTCAAAAATCCTCATGTTTGAAACACAAGGTTTTTTTCCACTCCAAGCTTCTTGTGGAGTCATTGATGTAAGTGCACTTGTAGGGCACATATTCCTTATGTGCACCGCATTTACCACAGCTTCCGCCCAATATTCATGCCTAAGGTTTTGTCTATGAAGCATACTCCTTGCTATCTCCACAATGGTATGATTTACTCTTTCAGCAACTCCATTTTGTTGTGGAGTGTAAAGAGTAGAGGTTTGTCTTGCAATACCTTGAATCTTCATGAAGTCATCAAAATGCTTTGACATGTATTCACCTCCATTGTCCATTCTCAACACTTTGATCATGCACTCACATTGTTTCTCTACAAGATCCTTAAATTCCTTAAACTTTGAGAAACATTCACTCTTAGCTTTAATGATGTAAATCCACACCTTTCTTCAGAAATCAACAATGAATGTAACAAAGTACCTTCCTCCTCCAATTGATGGTGTCTTCATTGGTCCACAAACATCTGAGTGCACAATCTCCAATAATTTTGTTGCACGTGTTGCAACTCCACTTGGAAATGAAGCCCTTTGTTGTTTGCCTTGTATACATCCTTCACAAGCAAGTGTCATGGCATTGTGGCTGAATTAACTAAGATCCAACCCACTTACCATGGATTGGAGCTCCTTCGTGCATTTGGCATTCAAATGACCAAGTCGTTGATGCCAAATTCCAAACTTGTCTTGATCTTGTAGAAAATCAACAAATGCCGCCACTTCAATTTCATTCACCTTCTTGCAATTGATGAAGTAGAGATTTCCATCTCTAAGGCCTTTGGCAACATGTTGGCCATCCAATATCTTGACAAAACATCCATTCATATCAAATTGAATCTTATTACCATATAATATAAGTTTGCTCACCGAAAAGAGGTTCTTCTTCATTTTTGAAACATGTAAAACTTCCTTCAATGTGATCCTCTTGATTTAGTCCTTCACAACAATCTCCACTACAATGGAGCCAATTCCAAAGGCTTGCACCATGCCATTGTCTCCCAACGACACTTTTGTTGCTGAAACTTCTTCATAAGTGTTGAATAATCACTTGTATGGTATCATGTGCTTAGGAACATCTGAATCTATAATCCACTTCGAAATAGTAGCCATGGAGGCTCCTTCCCTTGCCATGAAAGCATACTCATCTCTACCAAAACTATCACTAGCATTGTTTGTATTCTCGCTATCTCCTTTCTTGGCCCTCTATCAATTTCTAGCAAAATAACCTAGTTTTTTATAAATATAGCAATTCTTCATATTACTTTTTGAATTATTTTATTGGTGAAAATAGCTACCTTTGTCTTGTCTTGAAAATAGAGTCGAATCATCACTTGCAAGCTCCTTTTCTTTTCTCTTGGTCACTTCATGGACAAGTCTTGACGTGACATAGTTCATGGTAAGCTCCTTCATGTTGATGGATTCCAATGCCACAATGAGGTAGTTGTAGGATTCGAGAAGGCTCATGAGTAATGTCAACACAATGTCCTCATCATCAATTGGTTTGTCAACAATTGGTAGTTGGTTAGCAAGTGCTTTTATCTTGTTAACATGAGCCATGAAGTCATTTCCTTCTTCCATCTTTACTATCAAGAACTTCGTCCTTGTCCAAAGGATGTTGGCAAGGTTTCTACTCTCATAGATGTTTCAAAAAGTCTTTTATGCCTCCGATGGTTCATTACAAGCTATAACATGTGAAAAGTTGGCATCATCAAGGTTTGTTGCAATCATTCCAAAAGCCTTCCTTTCACGACATTTGTACTCCTACTTCACCTTGATATCAACATTGTCACTTGGAAGGTCTTCACTTTCATCAACAATGTCCCAAAGATCCAATGAAGCCAACAAAAGCTCCATTTTTTTCTTCCTATGATAAAAGTTGTCACTTCTAAATTTTTCAATCACTCTCAAGCTCTCACCTTCACTTGAAGCCATGTCTAGAGAAGGGATGTGTGAAAGAAAATCAAGAAAAGAGAAGATAGAACTCTCAAAATTAACAAGAAGGTGTTGTTGTCTCAGAAACCCAGAATGCCCTCTTTGTAATTATACAAGTGATTTCACTCTTCTATCACTCTAAACGTCACATATAAGACTTCTCACAAGTCTTATACTCTATCTAAATCTCTTGCATAAGCTTTGCCACTCTTCAATCACCCATCTAACCACACAAAATACTTCTTATAATAATAGAAGAATCTCTTATGAAGTTAAGTATATGAAAGCACAAAGTTAGAGCACCAATGATGAAACTCAACAAAGAAATACAATACTCAAGTTCTAAAATATCATTAAATGGAGTCTAACAACAACCAAGACTATCAATGCACTTAACAACAAGTAAGAGCAAAAACTACATCAACAACTAGATGCATAAGAAGGGTTAGAAGAGAGAAAACTCAAACTTCAGCAACAACCATAAGATCTATTCCTCACAACAAGGACTTCAATTACTTCAAAACTCACAAGTAAAGGTGAGTGGGCCCATAACCTATTGAAGAACAAGCACTTTGAAGACACAATACTTAGCATCAACAAGGTTGTATACAAAGAGAGTATGGAATAAGATGTCTCTCAGTTCCAATACCCATTCCTTAAAAATAGTGATTACTGTCCTAAAAGACAACTTCCACTCTTTGACTTTTATACACGTGGCCCTAAGATCTTTTTGGCATCTCATGAGCCTCGAGGGTATCCTATGACACATACTAATGACTCATACTTAGTCTTTGGATATTTCCTTGTTAATACTTTCTCCTTTTGATTTTGACTCTTGGTCCATGACTTTGTCCTATATCCATTAGATGCCTTTATCATATATCAAAAGTCAAACCTTTGACCACTAGTAACTTATTTAAGTTAATATCCTCTATAAGATAACTTTTTCTACTTTTACTTTAACATTGATAATATGTTGAGAATGTTTAGAAAGACATAAGAGTAATAGTAAGTCATATACACACACAAGATTAGTAGTAAGTCATACACACAAGAAGGTTTCTAAGGAGAGAGATCTTCACACATAAAAATCTATTGATCTGGTTGTGTCTTGTATACAAGAAGAGAAAAAGGGAATAGGATAATCAATACTTCTCCACTAGACTCTAAATACTATAGCTATAGTATTTACTGTATTCTACAGTAAATATTATGGAGAGCACGGGCTATATTTAATGATCTCAACACATTGAGCACTCTTTGTCAACAATTTGAAAAAGTTAAAAAATAAATAAATGAAACTTGGAAAGGAGGGTGCGGAGATGGGGCCGAGCTGCTTGTGGGACTGGCGAAGGAACCAAGATTGAAAGGAGTAACCACAGAGACAAATGGATGAGTGAGTGGCCTCACGTGGCATGACATTTTGGGAGAGGCAGAGCAACGGGGGCGCGGAGGTGCTGCCTTTGTTCATCGTGGTCAACTTCGGGTTCGAGGGAACAGGTGGAGGCAAAATGGGATCGATCCAAAACGGGGGAGCGGCGGGAATGCTGCCGCTGCGGCTGCCGCGCCCCTTTGATGGGATGAAGAGTGAGGGAGGGAGCCCCCGCAGTTGGATCCGTAACCAGGTACTTACTCACGGCTTCTTCAAATCCTTCTTCTTTTGTCTTGTGCCCCACCTTGGAGGAGGAGCAGCAGCAGCAGGGAAGGCGGGACATGGAGGAATGAGGCAAGTAGCTGTCTTCGTGGATTGCAGCCTTCTCGGGGCTCCCTTCTCCACCTCGACGATCACGCTGCCATAGCCATGCCATACGGATGCTTTGCTCCTCTAGCTGGAGAAGTGACCTACTGTGCACGCAGGGTGTAGCTTGCGGATAATGGTAATGGTGCTGCGGGTGGGTACAGAGCTCCTTGCAAAGTGTCCTTTGCGTGCCGCATCGGTTCCGCTTTAGTGTTGTGAGACATATCGTCCGTCGTGAAGTTGCAGTGGACGATCGATCGATTGGAATTTTAGGGTATCGATGACGACGGAGGACCCTCAGCTGGTGATGCTCCCAGGATTGTGGCACTGGCCTCCGCGATGGGAGGAAGCCAGCCAGCCCACGATCAGTGACTTGGCGCTCGTGCCTTTCTTCGCTCTCCTATTCCCTACCTTGCGTTTCGTCCTTGATAAATTTGTTTTCGAGGTGAGTTTAGAGGGATAGTGCACTTTCTCTGTTGTCGTCTGTTTTAAATTGGAGGTGCTGTATTGTGATGATGAGGATGATGGTAGTAGTCGTAGTAGATGCCTTGTGTGTGTTTGTGGAAGAATGAAATGTAATATTGGGTGTTCACAGAGAATGGGAAGAAAATCGATTGCTGGGTTATCACCAGAGGCTTTGTTGAAACTGTCGGACGTGGAGCGCGAGGAGAACGAGAAAAAGCTAATCAAGTACAAGGAATCGGCCTGGAAGTGTGTGTATTACTCGACGGCCGAGTTGCTTGCTTTGGCTGTCACGTACAATGAGCCTTGGTTCACGCAGACGAAGATGTTCTACCTTGGCCCAGGCGACCAAGTATGGCCCTACCTAAACGCAAAGTAAGTGCTGGTCTCTGCGTTTGATCTTACCCCTTTGAATCTTGCCTACAGATTGTTCAAGAATTCATTGATCATGATCGACTGTCTTGGTACGAGAGTGTTCGTTCTACAGAAGTGCATGGCATTCTACCATGAAATTGTGGATGCAGTGAGGGTTTCGTTGGGATCGGGGAAGGGAATCCGCTATGTCCTATTCCCGTTGAATAGGTTATCGAATGAATGCTGGTAGTTTGTGGTTCACGGTCGGAATTTCAGAATGTGTGGCCTTTACAAACGCCTTGCATTTGGTTCGGACTTAGTTTGGGCTGGCTGAGAATTGTAGGGGGTGCAGCATTTTGTTTAGCTTATAACAGAACACGATATGGCCGCATACGTTGCTCCAGATTTCGTTACCACTTGACTCACACTACCGTAGACAGAGCTTCTACCGAGCTGCAAGGCAACGAGGAGTGACCACGAGTGTGGAAGAACTTGGAAAGTACACAGTAAGAAACAAGCTCCATCACGTGTAGCGCAGCGCATCGCTTCTGTGTGTTAAGTCCGCTAAATAAAAACTTGAGTCAATATTTTGCAATACATTCTGTTCCTTGTGAACAGTATCATAGGTTCCTAATGTGTGACTTCTTCTGGCGCTTCTCATTTTTTCCGCTATAACAAATGAGTACACTACTTTTTTTCGTGCGATGCGTACAGGCTCAAACTGAAGATGTTGTACGCCTTTTCTAGTGGATTCTACACCTACAGCATATTTGCTCTATGCTTTTGGGAGACAAGGCGGAAAGATTTTGGTGTTAGTATGACTCATCATGTCGGGGCACTCGGGCTGCTCATAGTCTCTTACATTGTCAAGTAAATCACTCGATGCACCATCCAAATCCTTTCAGTCTTCTGTTAGTTAAGTGAAGTATGACATTTACTGATGTTACTCAACTGACATCTCTTCTAATAATTTTTCTGTGGTGCAAGCGTGAGTTACTGGAATTTTTTTATGGATTTATCAGTTAGTTGATCGATTTGCAACTTGGATAAGTCTTTTCACACAGAAATTAATTTCGATGGATTACGTTTCGTGCAGCGTAAACTTGAATCTTTTAGGAATTAATTGGACTCGCAGAAAGTTAAAGCATTTTTCCTGCCTAAACAGTCGAATTATCGAACTGACATCTTTTGTTAGTGAGGCTAATTCTGTTTCTGTACGTGTTACAGCTTACAACGTGCAGGATCTGTAATACTTGCTGTACATGATGCGAGTGATGTATTCTTGGAAGTTGGCAAGCTGACTAAGTACAGCGGCCTGGATTATGTACCTGAAATCGCCTTCGGACTATTTGCAGTTTCCTGGATTCTGCTGCGACTCCTATATTTTCCCGTTGTCCTTGTCAGGAGTACTACGTAAGTTTCTAAATTACTTCTTCGGACTTAATCTCTTTTCTTTTTTTTTTCTTTTTTTTTTTTTTAATTTTTTTACTGACTCTGATACTGTCTCCTGGCCACCACAACAAACGTGTTCGGCTAGAATCTGTGAAATAGGTTTAGGCCTTATCTTTTCTTAAGTTGATGTTCCACAAAGTATGGCAGTTCTGTTAATTCTTGTATGTCACGATGACAGTGGAGCAGTCTCATGTACTACTTTTACGGTTTTTGTTTGTATTTTTATCATAAAAAAATTCCTCTCCCCTCCCAGAATAGTTTCGGAGACAATTATTGAAACAATGAGTTGATGATGTCTGTTCAAATAACGAATATATGGTATCGTTAACGCATTCACCACGTCGACTTTGTGATGGAAGTTTGTGTTGGTTCTTGCAGGTATGAGGTGCTGGTTGTATTGGACAAAGACAAGTATCCAAATGGACCGTATCTATATTACATTTTAAATACATTGCTGATCTGCCTGTTAGTCTTGCACGTTTATTGGTGGATCCTGATCTGGAGGATGATAAAGAAGCAGATTCAAAATTCTGGGAAAGTCTCTGATGATGTTCGCTCTGGTGCGTGCCTACTTCCTGTCAAACTATATTAACATCTGCATGGGGAAGACGAGGTTTGGGCTTTTTGTCCCGTTGTCCTTGTCAGATAGAACCTACTTGCACTCATTGCACCAAATTAATAACCTACATCGTGGATCTGAAATATGCAGACTCAGATTCAGATTCAGACGTGGATGAAGACAAAGACAAAAAGGAGTGATGATCTGCACCTAGCAGTGCCTCAATTCCCCGCTAAAAGAGACCCTGTTGACTCCAACAATTTGATCCAAGCATTCTTCTCTTTGCATTCTGACAAAAATGTTTTTGAACGGTTCATTTGCTTGAATGCCAATATTATGTTTCAAGTTTACCATTCACTTTTCAACTCCGTCTGTTTCTATTATTGTCAATTGTTGATTTGGGCTGAGAGTTACTGATTTCGTATTTGGCTGCCTCGTTTTAGACCCTAGGATCCATTGAAAGTCAATTTCCATAAGGTCTCGCTGAACAGGAGAATTAGGTTTTTGGGCACTGTGATGATTCCCTCTCTCCCTTCTCCAATTTTTGTTACTTCTTGACATGGAAAGTGTTCAATTATATTTCGTTAGAAACTTGTTGATACTCAGCAATATGAAGTTGTGTCTGGGGTAGTGTGTACTAGAGTTTTTGACATGCACATGATGCGTTGTGATTACAGATGATTCAAGTGAGATATGTTAAGCATATGTTATCTTTACCCGTATTGTAGAATAATACATGTTTTTATCAAACCAGAGCTATTCTACATGAAGAATTTACATTTTTAATGAATTTACCAATACTAACATTTCATGAATTCAGAATTTTAAGTACTAGTTAACATTAATAATTTTTACGTAGGTCCATTCTTCATTTGCATTTTCAATTTGGTTTATTTATCACCAGTGGAAATTTGTGCCGTCTACCACAAAAAAGATGTACAAGTTTAATTTGCTGTTTAACATGCACGAATGTTTTATAATAGAGATTGGGTACGTCTCCAATAACAATAATAATGAAACAATGTTGTAAAATTGAGCTTTTAGGTATGTATATTCTTATTGAATGTATATAATTAAACAATTAATTAATATGGTTTTTAATTAATAACTATCCATACTAGTGTTATTTTAGAATCACCATAGTATCATTTTTAGAACAATCAATTTATAAAATTATTCATCTCAATTGTTGAACAATTTATTGGCCAATTCAATCCACCATAACTCATATATCCTCATGTTACAGTTTGCAACTCCAACCTTTTCATACCTCTGGTTATGGAATACCACTTGCTTATAATTACACATGTCTAACCACCAAATGTATGCTTAACATGTAATCAATATCTATATACATAACACAAAACTCAAAAACTTTCAATTTATCATTCAAGTAAAACTCCAACATAAAACTTAAGTTTGCTTTGGGTTACAATAAAACAAATTAATATTAATCCGTGGATTCTCATGCACAAATTGTTTGATTTGTGCATATCCGCTGGCCTTGAGCAGGGTCGAAGCAACGATCAGAGAACGGACTTCTTCTTTTCAAAAGTTCCACGCACATGTCGAAAATGGGAACAACGATCGACTGTTGCGTTCGGATCACTCAGAATTTGTCAAGTCCGTTAGGAACTTGAGATATGAGATAGCAAATCGGTTTAGGGTTTGTATTCTTTGAGGTTCGGGTTCAGAGAAATCTGTGAACTCGGGTTCACACTTTCAAAGTAACGTAAAGCAATGCGGAATGCCACCTGAGGAGGAGACTATCTCCCAACAAGTCAACCGATCACACGTTCTCTTTGGCAGGTTCAACGGCCCCGCCTCGGATCCACGTGGGGCAACGCAAATGCTTGCGAGGGTGTGTCCATTCACGCACTTTCCTCTCGAAGTTTCTTACACAACAAAAACATCGATCTTAGGGTTATAATCGCCACATTATGAGTCTGATTCAAGGACAGTTTGCTAGCAAAGTAGTATGAGATCTATCACCAGCAATTTTACTCACACTCTACCATCACCACTCATCTCAAAACACCGTTTCTACAATCTGTTTTCCTCTTATGTTTTTTCTCTTCTCCCACATTCTCTTCCTCCTCATGTTCCTCGCATCCGGCATTTTTATCCTACAACGTCTCCCTGAAGATTTCGGGAAGGAGAGTTTCTGCCTCAAGGGCATATTATCACCAACAAATCCAGAACCAAATCCAACAAACTTATCTCTAATAAATCCAGAAGCGAATTGGCAAAGGGATGAAGATGGAATTTAGTACACCTTGATTTTGTGTTAAATTTTGGTTGAGGAATCATGCTCATGCATTTGCACTTGGAGCCCATTGCTGAACTTGGGGACGGGAAAGAAGGAAACCGTGTCCTCACCACAACTCTTCAAGTTGAACTTAGTCACCAGGTAGTGCAGAAAAATACAGATCTTGGCGGGCGCGAGCTCAGCTCCGGGGCAGTACCTCGGGGCGCCTCCAAACGCCAGCAATGGCAACTTCTAAGCTGGGTTCATCACTTCCTGCTTATGGCGCCATGGATTGAACTCATACGGGCGGTCGAACAATGCGGAGTTGAGTTGAGCTTCTTGAATTGCGCACACCATCTTCCAGCACTTAGGAATCACTTTCTCATTCAACTTGACATTCTCCATTGCTTCACGCCACAACAAGGCGACAGGATTCCCAAGCCGCAACGTCTTGGTGATCACCGACTGCGTGAACCGCATGGTTTTGTAATCGTCCCATGTTAGGCTCCCGCCTTCAAATTTTGAGATTTGAATGTTTTTTTTGTTCGTAATGGCAGCAGGTGCGGTGGCCTCTTCAACAAAAGCAAACAAGTATATGAAAAATCCACCTGCGAGAAACCCAACCTACGAGCTTAAAACTTTGAGAAACCGGCACAACACAATGGCACAGCACAACCGAGAGCAGATGTGCACTTCGCCAAATCCAAAACCCATTGCCCCTCCTCCCTTGCACCTTGCAGGCAGGAAGTTGTGACCCAATTTGTTAGGCTTCTCCCTGAATTATTCACACATAACTTTTTTTTGACAAGAGCTCTCGGATGCTTTTCTGCTTGGAAATATTCCAAAACAGCATGTTAATGTCACAATTCATATCTTAGTTAATCTCAGTTTTAGTTCACATTTGATGGAAAATTTTGATGAAAACAATGAGGGGCATTTAGTATATCAGAGAGGGTTTTGTCTCCTCTTGTTTATCCCCTAAGTTGTTTTATACAATAGATAATTTGAGTTTTCAAAAACATGTTTAATATAGACCATCTTATTCCTTGGTGCACTTTGACGTCAAATGTCTAGTATTGGTTTTTGTTATTAATTTAAAATAAATAATAAAGAAATTAGATAAAAACAGTGATAATAACATCAAGGTTATATTGGATCTTTTTATGAAATTTTCTTGTCTAGTTTATAAGCTCTTGCATGTATCACAACGTGTATTATATTAGGTCAAACATTGCATGTTTTCTAAACAAACTTTGCAATACATATGATTTTGAACAATACATTAAATTTAGATATGTCACAAAGTATGTGTCAAAATTATGATAAGCAAATGGTAGAAATATTTAAGTAAAATATGATAGAAATTAATTTAAGAATACTGTGGACAAAAGTATTGATAGTACCAGTAAAATCCTTAATAGAATATTTCTAACATGACCATCTTACCACAAGATAAGTCTCTGAAATTAAAGAAAAAATAAAAAAGAAAATATTATAATTATAATTATCATTTTTATTTTTAACACTCTGCAATGATCAACTTTTAAAATTTTATTATAAAAAAGTTCATCATTTTATTATTAAAAAATATTTTATTATTAAAAGAAATTATTATTGGGAACATTAAATCTTTTAGATCCAAGTAGACATTAACCTCACACAAATTCGACTTGTTGATTTAGATAATAAGTTTTTCTTAAGCAATATTCTTGAATTGAAAAAAAAAAAATACTCTTAAATTTTTATCATTAAACACTTTTTTACCAATATTTAGTATAAAACATTTAAATTATTCTTTAATTAATTTTCTATATAAAATTACATACATAAATTTAGACTATTTTAAATAATTTTTATTCTAATGTAAAAATTGTAACAATAGTGGAATAAGTTCAAACCAATTTTAACTTATTAGAATTATTTTTAATGACTAAATACCAAATTCAATCCTATAGAAGTTAAATATAAATCTACAAGTTATTTAATTATATACATATATTCAAAACATTAATTCTTATTAGCTATTTGAAGCATTAATTATTTTTAAAATTAAATTAATTATAAAATTATATTTTTTTATTGCTATTAAAATGAACTTTCTAAGAAAATATCTTTGTATGAAATAATCTTAGCCATCAAAATTATAAATTAAATATATTCTCTTTAAATGCATATAAAAAATTCTTTAAATATACACCATTTTTTTCTTTTAACTCATGGTAAAATTAGACATACAATTTTTAAGATATACAATTAATAAACACACATATACAAATACACACACATACATACACACACACATATATATATATATATATATATATATATATATATATATATATAATCCCAATATCTAATAATTTTAGTCAATAATTTTAGTCAATAATTTTTTTAAGTTATAATAAATCTCGCTCTCTCTCTCTCTCTCTCGCTCTATATATATATATATAGATAAGAAGTTGTTAAAGCCATACCTCAACATTATTAAAGCTACATCCCAACATTGTTGAAGCCACATATTAGAAATTATAAAACATCAAGGTCACATAGAGATTACAAAACATTCAATTATCCATAATAAATTTATAAACTTCAAATTATTACTTACAATAAATGATTCTAATTAAATAAATAGTGATTAATATGATCTTAACCTTAAAAAAATCAAAAACACTTTTACTTTATATTTCACAAGTCATTATTGACTTCCATTCAAATAAAAAATAAAAAATAAATTTTATATTTATATGTATTTTAACATTCATACATATACCATTAATTTTTGGCAATGCTATGACCAAAGAAAGAAATGAAAACAAAAGATTGAGGTAGAGACAAGGAAATTTGAGTTAGAAAGAATAGGCTTAAGGTAAGAAGAAGAAGGTAGAATTGAGGACAATAGGCATGGGGTGGAGACAAGCCAGATGGGCTGAGGTAGTAGGATCAAGACTAGGGGTGGAGCTACAGTGGCGGTGTTGTAATACATGTTGTCTTGTTTGAGAATGCACTAGGTACCTAACTAAGGAAGAAGAAGTTGTGTTTTATAAATATCTAAGAAATCCTAATAGGTTTCACCCATATAAGAAGAATAAAATTCGAATTTTAATTCCAAAGTACTTAAAGCCATTACAAAGTACTCAAAAACACTCTTCTTAGAAACCTCAATCATACATAAACTCTAATTGCCTTATTACTTTCATAATTATACAATTTTGATTTCTCCTTACAAGACATAATCCTAGTCAATGAGCTTTGGTGAGCTGTAACTCCTAACCTAACCATCTATTTGATGCAAAATTTTCAAAAAATTCCAATATAAGACTTCTACATGCTTAGAAAAATTCAGCCCAATCCAATATACAAATTGTGAGAAAAAGCCCAAAAACCACACTAATGTCTTTTAGTTACCAACTTAAAAGTTGATGTAGATGTTTTGGTAGTAATTTCTTCTTTTCCAACCTTTAACTTCAAATTAAAATTATTACATAGCTTGATCTTAAAGTCTTCTACTACTATGCCAAATTTCACCTTGATTCAATTGCTAGATCTTTAGATATCATAGAAACCCTATCCAACTCCAATATCCAACTTCTAATACTCTCTTATACCAAAATCTAGATATTTTCCAATTGCACCATTAGATTAATATAAAATTTTACATACACCCAATCAATCAAGTAATTTTTTGAACCATAGATGTGATACCAATTGCACGAACTAGCCAAGAGTCCTGGCCCTAATTGTATTTCATAAATCCCAAATCATTGATACAAACCTTGACTTTGAATTACAATTGCAAAGTCATTTCAAGCTCTTTAAAAATAAACCATACACCTCTAGAATCAACTTGAAGCTAGCTCACTAATCCTAATTATCAATCTTTAAATGCTCCCTTATTTTGTCCTAGGCGATCATTTTAGTAGCTAGAGGTCTGATTTTGATCCTATTCCACAAATGGTCAATCCTTGGATATCAATTTAACCTACCTTAGGGATTTTTTAGTCCAATCCTATCCTCAACTTAATCCTAGTATCAACCATGCTAATTATTTACTTCTTTTAATTTAGTTTTATTAATTTATAGCCTTTCTAAGGTAGTAAAAGAGTTTCTATAGCCTAGAAGGTAAAATTACTAACCCACCTTTATTCTACTAGCTATTAAGATAAAAAAATAAACTAAGAGGCTTTTATAAAAGCCATGTTTAAATATCGTAAATTATTATTGAACCAAAATGATTAAATATTAAGTAGAAATTTATTTTTGATTATATTTTTACTATATAGTTGTATTACAACATGATAGTTGGATTGGAACTAGGGATGGGTTGGAATGGCAAAGTTGGGACTAGAAGTGGAGTCAAGGTAGCGGAGTTGGAATTAGGATATGGAAACAAAGATGTAGGATGAGAATGGGATGAAAGAAATGGAACTTATACAAAAATGAATCATAAATTAGAAAAAATGTATGGTCTTAACAATGTTGAGATGTGGCTTTAACAACTTTGTATATATTTAAGAAAATAATAAAATAATTCAAATTTTAATTAAAGCAATCTATCCATCATCTTAAATTGGCACATGGATTGTACAAATCTTTTTTATCATTAAAACCATCATCTACATTTAGATAAACAAAATTATGATTTTTTATATGATTTTCAATGGTTTTCAATTGTTACTATTAAAATCTATTTACATTTTTCTTACCATGTTATATCTATAAATATTTGTGTATTCAATCTTCTTCTTCTTAATCTTATTCTATAATTTACTCTTTATTATATTATATATAGTATATAAAAGAGTAAAAATTCTATATTTTATTATTCTTTATATTTTACAATACAAAATAAAGTATATATGTATGCTCAAGCAGAGAGATATTTTAAAATTATAGAAGACATGAAATATAATATAGATGCATTTGTATACAATCAAAGATATGTCATTTGTAAGCATTGTTCTAATAAAGATTACATTGACTATAAGTATGATAGAAGATAAGTTTATTATGACAAAAATTGTCATACTCATCAATAAAATAGTTTAATTACTTGATTAGATATCTATTTACATTGCATATGTATCATTTATGAAATAGTATTTAATGGCACTTGAGCATGTGAAATGGACTTTATGATTATCAGCCTTCTTTTCTTTTATCTCACTTATTTTCTTAATATCATCAACCAGCAAAGAAAGAATTAACTTCATAGTTACTTGCTATAGGAATTTTGCCAAAAAATGTTATTGTTGCCATATAAGAGAGTGATTATAACAACAAATTTATTGCTCAAATTATTCATAATGAACAATATTATGTTGAAAAGTGGTATAATATATAAAAATAACATAAAGTATAATAAGAATTTAGATTTGAGATTTTGAAGAATAATTCCTCTCTTTATAAGCTTTCTAGAAAGCTTTCACTTACTTTGAGAGAAGTAACTATGAAGTAGTGGTGCCTTTATGGATAAAAAAAGAACCAACCACTCTTCAAGGTATTTCTTTAAGGATTTTTCTAGAGTATATTTTTAATTTGGATTTAATATTTTGAAGAGTTGTCCCTCTCTTTATCAGCTTTATAGAAAGCTCTTACTTGTCTCAAAAAAAATTAGTACGAACAAGCAATCCCTTTTTGGATAAAAAAGAGCCAACTATTCTTTAGGATTATTTTTTAGAGGTTTTCTCAAAGTGTATTTTGAATTTGGATTTGAAATTTTAAATAGTTTTTTCTCTCTTTATAGCTTTTCAAAATGCTCTTACTTACTTTAAGAAGAGTTGGTATGAAGATGTAGTGCATTTTTGAATAAAAAAGAACAAGCCAATTTTCAAGATTTTTCTTTGGAATTTTTCTTTGAGGTTTTTTTTTGAGGGTTTTCACATGGTATTTTCAATGTTGTATTCTGAGATTTTGAGGAGTTCTTCTTTTTTTCAGCTTTTTGGATTTCTCTCATTTTCTTGAAGAAAATTTAGTATAAAGAGGCAATGCATTTTTGAATAAAGAGAGAGCTAGTAGCTCTTTAGGATTTTTTTTGAATTTTTTCTTTAGGGATTTTTTCATAGTATGTTTAGTATTGTATTTTGAAATTTTGAGAAAAGATTATTTTATTTTTTAGATTTTCAAAAGCCTTTATTTTCTCTAAGAAAAATTAGTATAAAAAAATATAGTGTATTTTTGAATAAAGAGAGAGCCAACTACTATTCAAGGTTTTCTTTTGGAATTTTATCTCAAGGTTTTTCTTTAGATGTTTTTTTATAGAGTATTTTGAATTTTTAATTGATAATTTTAGTATTTTTTTTTCTTCACAAGATCTTTAAAAAGTTCTTAGTTGCTTCAAGAAAAATTAATATAAATTGTAGTGTCTTTTTGGATAAGGAGGAGTCAATTGCCTTGCGTTAATATGAATAGTTGCTTTGTTTTCTCATAAAATATGTTGATTATAAGATTAAAAAACGTGTGAATGAATTGTCCAAAGAGAATACTATATGGAATAAGGAACAAGTTAAGAAGTGAGATATATATAGAGACATCTACATAATATTTTGCTTCATAATTTAAAACTATAGAAGCAGCAATAAGAAGACATTTTTGCAATAGTTACAAATGTATAGGACATAATGTCTACACATGTCCTACAAGAGCAACTTTTTTGTCATAGTTGTCTACAAATGATTGACAAATAGAATCTGATATATAGATATATTTTAATAAAAATATTTTATATAAAATTAAAAATAAATTTAATATTTAAATAATTTTGATTGATTATTTACTCAAATTATATTATCAATCAATGAAGGGTATATTGATCAAGTTTGCATAATGTATATTTATGTACAATTTGATCTACCAAACTTTTCCATTACAAACTATCCTTTTATTTCTTACCATTTAAAATTTGTTTAAAGTTTAGCTATTAGATGAAAATGAGCTATGATTAAAATATATTTAGCATATTTAGAAATTTACCTTATTAAGTATAAGAACCAAAAACAAGATATAATTTAATATGACATAAAATAATTAAATTCAAGGTTTTGAGCATTAACGCAAAACATCTTTAAATTGGACAATTTTTATAAACTACATTTATTAAATTGAGATCAAGATATAGATATTTATGTGTTTAATGAGTGAAATTAAAAAAAAAATCTTGGTAGTTTCTTTGGTGGTATTTGGTCGAAATTTGCTAACTAGAAGCAACAAGTCTTAGTTATAATTAAAATTGTACGTAAAAAGAACTATCAAATGAGGTTGTTGCTACCTAACAAGAAAATACTCTAAATAAATCTAATTTTATATAAGTACAGTCAATAGATAGGTGTAATAGCTAAAACCCCCTCTACCAAAATATACCAATATTAATCAAACATATTCAATCAACACTCATGCAATAACAAAAGTATATATAAAATATGAATATATAAAAATAAAATAGAACCAAGGCAATGCAAAGCTTATAAATTGTTAAGAGAAGACCTTGCAATCAAACAAGCAATAAATCCCAAATTCATGCCCAACTTTTGACAAAAGAAATACCACGTGACAACACCAATAATGTTTTTATGACTTGCATTGTTGAAGGATTAGTAATCTAGCCTTGTATCTAATTTAAATAATAAAAAAATAACCAATGTAGTCACTTTATTCTTAAATACTAATTGTATTATATAAAAATCAACAATATCTTAAATAACCATACAAAGATACACATCTAATTTTTAAAATAATAAAAATTTATAAACATACATGACCTTAATTTTCATCCTTTGATAGTAAGATGCTTAGGTTGAAACCACATATATTCAAAGTAGAATGTTATAAGAAAAAATGAATAAAAAATAAGTATCTAAATTGATAAGACATTATTGTAATCTGGTTGCATTGCCTACCAAATATTCTAAGACATTCTCATCTATTTTTTATAAAAGCTAAAATTATATTTAATTTATTTTGTCTTGAAAAAGAAATAAATAAATAAAAAAAACACCTGATCAACTTATACAAACAACTTCTCTTATAAGTATTTATTTTATAATAACAAAAAATCGGAATAGAATTTCAAAAAATCCCATATGAATACATCAAATTTAATGAAGATGGGAATTAAAAGCACCATCTACTTTCAAAAATTAATATTTTGATCAAAAAGAGTGATATAAATAACTCATATTAAAGCAATTGAACTAGCTTAAATAACATATACTTCACTTGTAGATCTTTTTCAAGTTCAAGGTATAAGAAGTTATAAAACTAACATCTCAATAAAAAAAATTCACCTAGAATATTAAAACTGTAGATGATATAATATCAAAGATACTAAATTTTACATGTTCAAGCTCTATATAACAAACTTCAAACTTTACTAAGTCCAAAACTATATTGACATCAATCATTGTAAGATGCACATGTTTGAACAATCCATGACTTTATTAGAATACTAATATATACACAAATAAAAACCTCATTAACCAAGTACCTAGATTTTTTTCTATTTTTTAGAACTAAAACCATTACATGTTTGTTATTGTCATACAAAGACTACTCATGATTGACAATAAATTATATCATCCACACTACCAAATTTTTAACACAAATGCTATTAGAACTCACTTGTCTTACAACAAATAATATGCACCAAGTACTCAAATAAAGATAGAAAATTCTTAGCAAGAAAAATCTAAGAAATTGGCAATAATATCTTTGGGAGTACAAATTCTTTATAATCTATACCCATTACATCTATAATAACATTGTTTATAATACTTTTATCGTGCTACTTTACAAAGTGGATGATCAACAATAATTTGTTAGTTTTTAATAAAGATATTTATTTTTTAAATGGAAATGGTATCCATAGTACGATTAGTTCTTACTTTAGTTTGAATCATGTAATTAGAGTTGGTATAAAATCAATCACTTGAAATAACTAATAAAGAATGGTGTAATATTGATTAACAAATTCATTCTCTACTTGCATCTTATACAATAAGTATGCCATATTTAGTTTACAAATGTCGACACTCTAAATATATATACATATCAATCACTACTATAAGCTAAGACTTGTAATATTGTATACCATCACCTATAAAAAAATTACATACTAAAATAATAAAACATCAATAGAATTGATATAAAAGCAAGCTCAATGGATTGGATTCAGTCACCTATACCATTGTTGTATTATATATATTCTTACTTGACAGTACATCGGGCACCTAGTTGTAGAAGATAAGTAGAAATGAAACAATAAAATCCTATCAAGTCTAAAAAAGTCTTAAATAAATTTTAAATAATCTTTAACAATCCTAATCAAACTTTAATCAATTTAAAAATAATTTAAAAGAAATTATAAAAGAAACATAAAGAAGTGATAAATTAATCTTAAAGAAATAATAATAACCTTAAAAGTACTAAAAATTAGAAAATTTTAAAAATAACAAAAAACCTTAAAAGAATAATATAAATAAAAATCCTAAATAAATTCTAAATAAATCTTACATAAATCCGAATCAAATCCTTAATTCTAGTCAAATTCTAATGAAATCCTAATAAAACCTAATTAAATCCTACATAAAATCTTAATAAAATATTAATGAATCCTAATCAAATCCTAATGAATCCTTAATGAATCCTTATCAAATCTTAGATCAAATCTTAAAGAAACCATAATAAATCCTAATAAAATCTTAAATCAAATTCTAATGAAATCTTAATGAAATCCTAACCAAATCTTAAATCAATTCTACTCAAATCCTAAATCCTAAATCAATCTTAATCAAATTTTAAATCTTAACCAAATTCTTAATAAATTCTATAACAGATTTAAATTTCAATTATTAATAATTGAACTATTTATTTTAACTCAAAATTCTTATACTTCTTAATCACTCTATTAAAAATAAGCACAAATATTTTTTTTAAAATTAAATTATTATATAAAAGATAATTCCTAAAATCCACTTGAATATTAATTGACTTCTTTTTCCAATCTTGATGTTGAAATTCTAGAGCCAAAATCTCTTAATTTTATCATTTAATAGCTTTTAAACATTGTATAAGTATTAAATATCAAGTTTACTACAAAATAAATAGAATTTCTTTTATAAAAAAGTAGCATTAAGACTAAAGTTTTTACCACCTTCTTATTTTTTATCCTTATTTTTATATTATATTTTTTTACTAGGCTTTTCAATAATAATATCCATATTTTTATTTTTTATCATATAATTATATTATTATATGATATTATAATATTTTTTTAGCCCCTCATCAATGACACCTTTAAAATGCTGCAAGCTTGGGAGTAAAGATATATTATATACTTCAACCACATGTAAATAGATCAACAAAGGAATTTGATACAATTAAAACTTAAGGTGATTTATGTATTTTACTACATGTATTATAGCAAGAATTTATGCAAAAGCATTTGTAGAATAGTTTCTAAGGTGTTTACAAAATACATTTCAAATATAACCTTTGATTAGTAAACATAATATTATTTGAATCATGTATCTTTTAAAATAAGATAACTTTTTGCATTAAAAGTTGATTAGATTCAAAAACAAGAGATACAAAGTAAATGCAAAACATACTAATCAAATATATATAAAGGCATGTTAAATTTCTTTTAAATATAGTAATTTGAGATAATACATCAATTACTCACAACTTTCATAAAATAATCAATTAACCTTCAATATACACTAATAAAATTTAAGTAAAGAAGAAAAGCTAAAGCAATCAATTATCTCAGAAGAATTGGACCTGATCACCATAGATGTGAAGCATCTCATCATTGGCAATGATACCACCAAAGCAAAAATATTGCTCATGGTAACAAGCAATAAATAACAACGCTTGTAAGAAGCAATAGACCTTAGCTACAAAGTAAGAGCAAGGCAATGAAATTATCTCAAGATAAGTCTCTCACTTCTTTTTAATTAAATAATTAAAATTCTATCAAGAAGAACTATAGCATATGGAGACAACTATCATTGTAATAATAATAAAGTTTAGATAATTATGATTGTAGATAAATGTGCTTGATTTTTATTATAGTGTCTTGATGTACATAATTTAAGTACATCAAAGATATTTAGAAGATAATTAGTTTTATTTATAGAGAAGAAATAATATAATATAAATATATTTATAAATTTGAATGGAATTTAGAGTATGAAACTATTGCCTTGAATGGATTATTCAAGCTTTGAAGGTATTATTTTTTAGGATAGATATTCAACTTTATAGTAATTCAAGAAGAATATTGGAAGAAGATTAAGGGAAAAGGGTGGGAAGAATTTAGCATCAATTAGGATTTTTTTTTATTTTCATATGTGTGTATGAGAAAAAGTGATCATTAGAATTTTGGAGATACAAGTTTAAGATTAATTTGAGATTTTTAATGCCACTTAATGATTTTTTTTATCATTTGGGTTGACATTTAAAAGAAAGCTAAATCATATTATTAGCTTTCCAATAAGCCTTAGCTCTTAATAAGAAAAAGATGTGATAAGTTAGATCCATGTAAATTTTTGGAAAGGAGGTCATTGGAATTTTTAAGCAGTAAGTATCAAGATTAGTTTGAAATTTTTCATGCCAATTATTGGATTTTCATTATTTTGTATGAAAATTTGGAAAAAAGCTAGATTTTATTATTAAATTTTCAATAAGCTTTAGCATGCAAGAAATAAAGTTGTAACAAGGGAGATCCAAGCAAAGTTATAGGAGGGAGTTGCTATAGAATTTTTAAGCAATAAGTTTTGAAACTAATTTGGAATTTTTATATCTTTTATTATATTTTTATTTTATTGTGTTGGGATTTCGAAAAAATCTAGATTTTATTTTTAGCTTTTCAACAAGTCTTAGTATATAAGAAATAGAGTTATGACAAAGAAGAAATAAGTAAATTTGTGAATGGGAGTTTTGAAGATTGGGGCTACAGCAAGAGGCTAATTTTTCCTTGATTTGGTTATTTTTTCTCAAACTTTTTTATTGACCTTGAAAATTTGAAATTTATAGATTGAATTAAGCTCAATGAACTAAACTTTGTCCAAATTGAATCAATAATAAGTGAATTATAGGTATTTTAGTCAAAGGAGGTTTAAATTTGAGATTAGAGTTAAGAATTGAGTGCATCTTGGGACAAAAAAGAAATTAATCTAAAAATTTTACTTTGAATTTAAGTTACTTTTTTATATTTAAATTCATTTAGATAATATTGTACTTCTTATAATCTACTTAAAATTAAGGACCGTATATTTACTTAAGGAGGCTTGCCCTCTTAACATAAAATATGGTGCTTCCATTGAAAACATCTTTGGGGCAATTGAGAGTATAAGTGGAGATCAATAGAGTTATTGAGCTAGTATGCATGCTTAAAGAATAATGAAGAATTCAAGGATTAAAAAGAAAAAATCAAAGTTTTTTGATATTCAAAGATGATGGGTGATTTTGGAACGATTCATATAAATGGCATTAAGAAAACAAGTGCCAATTGATTTGCTCTTGACTTTGAGTATATTCATAAAGTGACAATAAAAAATACAAACAAGTAAGAAAGAGGTAACTAAGACATTATAAGATGTGGTCAACAACCATAGAAAGTTTGATTGAAGGAACATTACTAAGTTTTTCGGAGCATATGTAAGAAAGATGGAAGTATATCAAGTTCCAAAGTCTTGCTATATTCTTAGTTTTGAATTGGCATGCATTCTTAAAATTAAGAAGACGATGAGGGATTTGTATGAAGATAATTTAGACACTTGAAGTGACTTTGAGGGAATATTGAGAGATGAATTTTATAATAAAGATTTTGATAAAGTCATAAAAAAGCCATTTTTGGAGCAGATTGAGTAACAATTGAAGAGATTTATGTCCCTCAATGAATTGTGAAGAGAGTTTGAATTTTTTTCTTTAAACTTTAATCTTTAAAAAGACTTTTATTAGAAGCAAAAAAAACAAAGCTCCCTTTGTAAGTAAAAAATGAAGTATTAGGAAATATAGTTTTTGTATTTTTGGCTAATTAATTAATGATTGGAAGAAGTGAAAGATGTAGTATTATTGATGACTAAACAATAATAAATGAAGGGAAGAAGAGGGATTTTTAGGCATAAAATTCTACCACCTATGATGCTAATTAATCCATTAAGTTTGATAACATTTACTCAAATCCAAGAAACATACAAGAGTCTTTTCAAAGACACCTTTGATGGACTAGTTAAAGGTATAAGAGAATTGAAACTGGACATGAGTGAGTTGAAGAATATCCAAAGAACTATTTATTTGTATATATTAGATGAATCAAAGAGATTTGTTAAGAAGCGCATGTATTACGATAATTCCAATTATAAGAAAAAAAATTACTCTAATTATAGTAAGAACTTGAAAAAAAATGATCTTTTTCAAAATATGTAGAGTGAGACTCTCCACTATAGGACAACCTTTGGAGTTCAATTTTGAAAGAAGATGTATGAAAGATCTTATAGATGACTTTACAGAAAGAGCAAGTAGATTGCATATAAGAGAAGCCAAGTCTTATGTCATTGACGTAGAGATTAGAGGCACGATGTTGTATTATGTGAAGTCTTGCTGTCAAGGACAAGAACTCGATGAAAAAAAAGTTCAGATAAGTAAGCCTTCACTCAAAGAAAAGTAACAAAATATGAATAATAAGTATGTATATTGAAAAGAAAAACTAGAATGGCTATTGCCAAAAGACAAGAAAACTAGAGACCCTTGAAACTAGACTAGAAGTAAGAAAGGAGTTGACAAGAGTGAAGAAGCCTTCACTCTTGTCTCTATATATACTATCTAACTAGGGGCTACATGGCGACGTTCTATAGGACCTCCAATATGTGTTGACTTTGTAGGACACATGCCTTGACTTACAAGGCAAGTTTTTCTACGTATGAGCCACATAGTTAGCTTGATCTTCAAGCTAACAACATGTGTGGCACATGGCCAACTTGTTGACCACGTTTCTAATCCAAAAAGTCAATTAAAGACACCTATGAAGTCAAAGCAATGTCTAGGAAGTTTCTAGGAAGCTTCTATATTAAATATTATAGAATTAACTTACTTTTATCTACTTCTATATGTAATTATTAGCTTACATGATTATGGCCGTGACATTACCCCCCTTTCTAGAGACGAGTTCCACGAGGAGCGGTCATCATATGTTGAGGAAATCTATAATACGACGAATTGTATTCGCCACATACTCTGATCTCTGTTCTCTTCGAAGATGATTGATAGGGCCTCTCAACCATCGGTAGTGTCCCATACCAGGGCGGGAAGACTACCCAGTTATTTGATCATTGTTGAGGCCTTCGTAACTTCCTTCGAATAGAATATTCGGAACACCATCAAGAGTTGTTCCTACCTCTAGCAAAATCACCAAACATCGAGAGTCCCTTTCTAAATCGTGATACCAAACGCGTTGTATCTCACTATCTATTCGAGGAAGAACATGTCGTTCTTGAAGGTCTTCATCTCGATTGCGTCGTCTTGAAGGTTGTGACAATCGTAATGTCTCGTCCGACAGGTCAGCAAACGAAGGTTCTTGAGTTGAATCCGCTAGTTGTTGGCTCTCCATCTAATTAGCATCACAAATGCAAAGAAATTACAAACAAGGATAGGAAATTGAATGTTATCTTGCCTCAATCTTGTCTCTTTTATAAGAGAGATTTTCATCTTGGTTTCGATGGATGTCGTTGATGAAAAACTTTGACTTTAGTTGATGCATTTGCTAGATTCCTGGATGGCTCCCATGTGCGTTCACTAATATCATATCCACGCCAATGAACAAGATATTCCAGCTTATTTTGGTGCCGCCTTGAGTCTAATATCTCTTCCACCTCAAATTCTTCATTATTATCTACTTCTATAGGAGGCGCTGGCATTTGTCTTCTTCCTTGTATATCCACTATCTTATATGGTTCAAGAAGAGACACGTGGAATACAGGATGGATCTTCATTGACTCCGATAGATGTAACCGATATGTAACTGGGTTGATCTGTTCAGAAACAGAAAAGGGGCCAAGCCTACGATAGTCCAACTTATCACAAGGTCGAGTAGTCTTGATATTGCGACGAAGTAGCCATACCTTATCACCCACGTTGAGTTGTGGTTGCTCGTTACGATATAGATCTGCGTTTATCTTTTGTCGTTCTTGAGCTTCCTTCAATTGTGTTTTCATTATTGCATGTAACTCTGACAACCGATTTGCCATATCTTCTGCTGTAGGATTATCAACTTTTGAAAAATCAAAAGTATTAAGTCGTGGATGATAGCCATAATTGGCAAAGAAAGGTGTTTGTTGCGTGGAAAAATATACCGTATTATTATAAGCAAACTCTGCCAATGGCAGAAGGATTATCCAATCATCTTATTGGTAGTTGATAGTACACCTTAAATACTGCTCCAAGACTTGGTTTACGTGCTCTGTTTGTCCATCAGTTTGAGGATGGAAAGTCGAAGCTAGCTTTATGTCCACTTTTAAAATCTTGAAAAAGGTCCTCCAAAATCTTGACACAAATTGAGTTCCCCTATCCGATATGATATCTTTAGGTAATCCATGATAGCGATAGATATTATCAATGAAAAGCTTAGCTGTTTCTTCACCTGTGATAGATTTTGTACATGGCACAAAGTGTGCCATCTTGGTGAAACGATCTACTATCACAAATATAGAATCATAAGATCTTGAGCTTGGAAGATCTGTGATGAAATCCATAGAAACAGAAGACCATGGTTGTTCTGGTATAGGTAATGGCTGAAGAAGTCCGTAAGGTCGATGACGAGGAATTTTTGATCTTGAACAAATATCACATGATTGTACAAAGTCTTTGACTGACTTCCACATTTGTAGCCACCAAAAATCTCTTGATATGAGTTCCAAAGTCTTATTATATCCAAAGTGCCCTGCTGCTGGAAAGTCATGACGTGCTTGAAGAACACGTAAACGTGCTTCTCCTTCTGGAACATATAGGTGTCCTTCAAAATATAATAGATTATTCTTGAACTCGAACTTAGAAGGATCATGAGACTTCGAAGAATTATTCTCGATATCATGAACAAGAGGGTCTGAGGACATACTGGACTGGATTTGCTTGAGAAAAGTTGAATCAACAGTCAATGTTGATTTCATTGCTCGGAGATGAAATTCCTCTGATTTCAAGAGGACCGTTCTTTGTTGCTCAAAAGCTGCATCTCTTTCTTTTGGTGCAAAATAAGAACGTCTAGATAGGGCATCGGACAAACCTTGTTGTTTTTTTGGCCGATAAGTGATAATGAACTCGAATCTTGACAAAGACATACTCCAACGAGCTTGATGACGATTTAATACACGTGCTGACATGAAATACTCGAGGTTCTTGTGATCTGTATACACAGTGATTGGACTAGGAGCGCCTTCTAGATAATGATGCCATTCTTGAAAGGAATCCACGATCGCAAGAAGTTCTTTATCGTGGATCTCATAATTGATCTCGGCTGCTGAGAATTTTCTTGAATGAAAAGCTATCGGATGAAGTTTGTCATCTATTCCCATTTGTGATAAAACTGCACCCAAGGCAAAATCTGATGCATCTGTTTCCATAAAAAATGCCTTGGAAAAGTCAACACGATATAAGACTGGTGCAGAGACAAACGATGTCTTCAAGGCTTCAAATGCTGCTTCCGCTTCTTGATTCCATTGAAATTTATCTTTACTAGTCAAGCGTGTAAGTGGAGCTGCAACTCGTGAGAAATCTTTGATGAAGATCCGATAGTAATTGGTAAATCCCAAGAAACATTGGACATCTCTTACTGTCCTTGGAATCTTCCAATCTATGATTGTTTGGACTTTCTTAGAATCCATCATGAGACCATCATTTGAAATGATGTATCCTAAAAAGTCAACTTGAGTAGTGTGAAATACACACTTTTCCATCTTGGCATACAATCCTGCATCTCTAAGTTTTTGTAATACTTGACGAACATGTATTTCATGTTCTTCGACGTTCTTAGAATAGATCAGGATATCGTCTAGATAGCAGACGACAAAATTGTCTAAGAATTCACGAAATACATCATTCATGAGATGTTCAAAAGCAGCTGGTGCATTCGTGAGTCCAAAGGGCATGACATTATATTCGAAATGTCCATACCTGGTTCGAAACGCAGTCTTCCATTCATCTCCTTCTTTGATCCGTACTAGATTATATGCTCCTCTTAGATCTATTTTTGTATAGATCTTAGCTTGATTCAACTGGTCAAGGAGTCCTGATATCAAAGGTAATGGATACCTGTTCTTGATTGTGATCTTGTTGAGTCCTCGATAATCAACACACATTCGTAAAGATCCATCTTTTTTCTTTACAAATAGAATTGGAGCTCCTGCTGGAGATTTTGAATGGCGTATGAAATTCTTCGCTAAATTCTTGTCAATATATGTCTTGAGTTCAGCCATCTCATCTTGCGATAAACTGTAAATTGGTCCAAATGGTGGCTGAGTTTCTTCCTTGAGGTCAATTGAACAATCATATGGGCAATGCTCAGGAAGAATATCTGCATTCTTTTTCTCAAAAACGTCTTGATACTCCTGATATTGACTTGGAATGCCACTTGAAGTCTTTACGTTTTCAGAAATAGATGCAGCATAAATAGCAAAAGTTGATCCTTCTTTTGCTGCGTGTATAAATGCTTTTGCACCTATCAGTACGGGTTTTACTATACTAGACTTATAATTTTTTACTTGGTTAGTAGAACTATTAATAACGCTCTAGGAAAAGTCAAGTTTACGCGAATTCCAATCTATTCGAGGGTTATATTTTTTTAGCCAGGATAAACCTAAAATAACTGGATTGGACGGGGATTTAATTATGTTAAAAGCTATGTAGCTATCATGACCGTCTATTGTTACTTTTATAGGATGAGTTTCATGAGTGACATCTCCAGAAGACAAGGGACGACCATCTATGACTTCTACATGTACTGGTTTAAGTTTCTGTACAAAGGGTATTTTACGACTTTTAACAAATTGTTCATCTAAAAAACATGCTGAGGCTCCCGAATCTAATAGAGCAGAGGCTTTGTAATTCTTAGATCCTAAATATAAGTCTATTATAAAACAAGGAGAGGGTTCTGAGGAGAGGATAGGACCTTCATTAGGAATTGTACAAGGTTCCAGCTGCATGGTCCCTATTGTAGCTGGACGAATCCGTTTTCCGACATGTTGTCTTCTTTGACCGTTGTACCCCTCATTTTATAGTTGCGTCGTTTCTTTGGACAATGTTGAGCAGTGTGCTTAGGTTCTCCGCAATATAAACATAATCCTTCTTGATGACGACGAATCTTTTCTTGCTCAGTTAGGGGTTTAAAACGTACCGCGTCAATTTGCATGTCTTCTACTTCCGAATGTACGTTTGGTAAAGATGTTGATGTTGCCATTGAGTAATAACGTTGAGGTTCCCGTGAATGATTCTTGGATCAAAATTCGAAAAGTCGATTATCACATTTTACCACAAAATCGATTGCTTGACTCAAAGTTTGAGGATCAGATAAGTTGAGCATCAATTTCTTTACTTCATATTGCAATCCATAAAGAAATTGACTGATGAGTGCAGCATCATCCCACTTGATGTCAATTGCAAGTTGTCGAAATTGTGAAGCATACAATGTTACTGAGCGATTTTTTTATCGCAGAATTTGGATCTTATTTGTTGCAACACAAGTTGCATCGTGTTCACCATACATAGATCGAAACTCCACCAAAAAAGCTTCCAAATTGTCCAATATTGGATTTCGTTGTTCAAGAAAAGACGAAAACCACGATAATGCAGAATCAGAAAGTAGAGTGCCAATAAACCTGACTTGTGATCCTGGAGTTGGATAGCTTTGCGGTTGAAGTTCAATTGTCAATTGTACTTGATTGATGAACCCTCGAAACTTTGATCTCGTACCATCAAATTTCTCGGGTAAGGTAATTCTTGGTTCTCTAGTGCTTACAGGGTGTTGTACAATTGGAGAAGGAACGTGATTTGTTGTAGATGTTGAAGCAGCTCTGATCATCTTTATATCTCCACTTTCTGCCATTCTTGTTCTTTCCTGTATTGGTGAATTGAGTTGATGCATCTCAAGCATTAACTCCCTCATTTGCTCTTGCATTTGTGCCATTGCACTCTTCATTTCAACAAGCTCTGCCATAATAACACTAAGAAGAAAAGTTTGTTTGATACTGCTCAAGACAAAAGAAAAGAAAGACTTGATAACAAAGAAGATACTAAGAACAATATCAGTTTAGAAGTGTGTAATCCGCAAACTTCCAATACGCTTATGCCTTGTCAAGAGAAAGGGGTAATCCACTCTTACTCAAGAAAAAACAAAGCTCTGATATTGTAAATGTACTCTTGTCAATCTGTCAAGGACAAGAACTCGATGAAAAAATAGTTCAGACAAGTAAGCCTTCACTCAAAGAAAAGTAACAAAATATAAATAATAAGTATGTATATTGAAAAGAAAAACTAAAATGGCTATTGCCAAAAGACAAGAAAACTAGAGACCCTTGAAACTAGACTAGAAGCAAGAAAGGAGTTGACAAGAGTGAAGAAGCCTTCACTCTTGTCTCTATATATATTATCTAACTAGGGGCTACATGGCGACGTTCTATAGGACCTCCAATATGTGTTGACTTTGTAGGACACATGCCTTGACTTACAAGGCAAGTTTTTCTACGTATGGGCCACATAGTTAGCTTGATCTTCAAGCTAACAACATGTGTGGCACATGGCCAACTTGTTGACCACGTTTCTAATCCAAAAAGTCAATTAAAGACACCTATGAAGTCAAAGCAGCATCTAAGAAGTTTCTAGGAAGCTTCTATATTAAATATTATAGAATTAATTTTATCTACTTCTATATGTAATTATTAGCTTACATGATTATGGCCGTGACACTTGCATGAGAATGCACCAGTGTTATGCTGTAATACGACTATATGGTGAAAATATAATTAGAAATGAATTTTTAATTAATATATAATTATCTTGATTCAATAATAATTTAAGATATTTAAACATGGCTATTATAAAAACCTTTTAGTTTATTATCTTGTCTTAATAGTTAGTAGATTAAAGGTTGGTTAGTAATTTTATCTTTTAGGCTATAGAGACTTTTTTACTGCCATAGAAAGACTATAAATTGATAAAATTAGATTAAAAGAAGTAAATAACTAGTAAGGTTGATGTTAAGGTTAAGTTAAAGATAAGATTAGACTAAAAAAATCCCTAGAATATGTTAGATTGATATGTGAGGGTCGACTATTTGTGAAACATGGTCAAAATCAGACCTCCAGCTACTAAAATAATTATTTAGGACACAATAGGATTTTATTTGAAGATCAGAGATTAGGATTCAAGAGTTAGTTTTGAGCTTGTTCTAAAGACATAAGGATTATTTTTTTAGGATTTGTTTAAACTTAACAATTTCTATTCAAAGTTAGGATTTGTATTAGCAACTTCAGATTTATGCAATATAATTAGTGCTAGCACTCTTGGCTAGTTCGTGAAATTGGTGTCACATATATAGTTCAAAATTTGATAGTTCTTGGTTAATTAATTGTGCTAATTATATATAAAAATTTGTAAAAATCTAACAATGTATTTGAGAGATATTTGGATTTTGGTATAAGAAGGTATTAGAAGTTGGCAGTTTGGGGTTGAGTAGAGTTTTTATAACAAGAAAATTGGAATTTATGTATAGTTGAAATTACTAAGAAGACTATTTTTGAGTACTTTTTATTAGATTTAAGCACTTTTGAATTAAAATTCAAATTGCATTCTTCTTACAAGGATAAAACATATTAGGATTTTTGGATATTTATAAAATACAATCCCATCTTCTACAACTAAATGCTTAGTGCATTTTCAAATAAGATAGCACATAACATGATACCGATGTCGTGTTGTGGTTCGGCTACTATATGAAAATAATGTAATTATGTACTTAATATATAATTTATTAAGTAATATGGTGAGAGCCATATTAGTAGATTTTAGTTGGTTGTAGAATATAATTTGATTATTACCTTGAGAAGAGGTTATTTAAAAAGATTACTATAGAATTTGTATAACTTTAATTTCCTTTTGATAGTGGCTTTTAAGATTGATTTTGATTAATAGTAACTTCTAAATATTTAGAATCACCTTTGTTAGACATTGGTCACCTTTGAAAACTTCTTTTGGTTCTTCTATTTGGTGTTTAGAGCATAAATTATGTAAATCTTATAAAAAAAAGAATTAAAGAAGGATTTTGGTAGCGTAGGGAGTAATTAGGGCACCAATATAGATGAATGGAGATGAATAATGAAAATCTCCATTCATATTGGTCAAAAATCATGACCAATGGGCTTTGAAGAGGCTGCCCGAGGCCATATTAGGGATTAGTGTTAGTTTCTCGAGGCCATTCGAGTTTTGAAGGCTAGGTTTAGAAGGTTTAGGTTTTTGACTATGGTTTTGGTGTAAGTTTTGTGTCATTTGGAGTTTTTATGAAGAAGTTATAGGCGCTCAAGTTAAGGTGTTAGTTTTGGATCTACTGTCAATCTTTTGGGCATAACGCATGTGTACGGACAGCAATTGAGGATTGGCGACTGGGACTGGAGAGAAAAATTTGCGGCTATACTTTTCACATACTGCTTATTGGATTTCAAGTTGGCATGAAGGAGTTATTGGATTTTGAAGTCAGTGCATGCAATGTAAGGGTAGTAAGTAAACCGATTTAATAGTGGTTGTCTCTTGAGCCATATCTTGAGCAATTTGACAAGGTTTTGGCTCAAAATTTCAAGGAATGTGTAATTTCATGTTAATAAACTTTGTGGATAATTTTTACTATATTTGAAATTTGGGTTTTTGAGATATAAGAAAAATAGTTTTTTAGGTGCTTTTAAATTAGGGTTTAGAAAGCTTGCTAGTGTTTCTTAGATGCCAAAAGATCGAGAGTGAATTTGTGGTTGGTTTCTTTTGTGGTAAAAGTTAAGGATGAATTCTACCTATCTTGTAAATTTGAAACAAATTGAACGGTTAGATCAATAGTTATGATTTTCTAAAGTTCAGGGTAAGAAAATCCTTTGCAGGAAAAATATGTTTTGAAGGGATTTTGTTATATTTGGAGTTTTATACAAAAATAAAGGAGTTTTGGAAGCTAAGAAAAGAATCATATAAAGTTTTAAGCTACACTATCTACAGCTTGATACCTAGTGTATTCCTAGATAGCAAATTATGCCAGATGACACTAAGCACTTAGCTCTAGAAGGTAGAAAAGAAATTGCAACAACAAGATCCTAACAATTCTATTAGAATCCTAAATAAACTCCAATTAAATCTTAATAATGTTAATCAAAATTTAATCAAATCTAAAAGAAAAATTTAAAAACTACAAAAGAAATACAATTTTTTTTAAAGAACTTCTAAAGAAATTATAAACAAATCATAAAGAAATAATAAGTAGACCTTAAAGAAATCCTAAAGAGATATAAAAAAAATCTAAAATAAATATTAAATAAATCTTAATAAAATCCTATTTTAGTCTTAATTAAAATCCTAATGGATCCTAATTAAATCCTAGATCAAATCTTAATTAAATCCTAAATCTTAAATAAATTTTAGATAAATTAACCTAACCTTAAGATAATTTAGAATCTAAATATTTATTGATTATATTATTAATCTAGCTTAAGATTTTACACACCTTTTAACAATTAATTTGGTAATAAGTACACAAAGTTTGAATAAGATCAAACTTACCAAATAAAAGATTGATCCCAAATTCTACTCAAGTGTTGGCCAACTTCCTACTCTAAACTAAAGGTTGAATTTCTAGCATCAATATTTCTTTCTTGAATCATTAAATTGCTTCCAAAATTCATCTTAACTATTAAAAATTAAGTCTTATCTCTAAACCAAAAAATTCACTTGAATCCAATTGAAAAATTACTAAAGATTTTAAAAATACTCACTAATCTTAAAACTCTAATTTTTAAGACCTCAATCCACAAAAACCTTTATATATTTGAATTTAACTATTTGATTGACCTCAAAATTTGCACACACATTTACAACTAGTACAACAATATTTTATCCAAATTTTATTTATATACATACCACAAAACTCAAGAAATCTTCAATTTTATAAACATAACTTTATTTTTTAAAATCTAATCCAACCAAGAATATTACTAATTTTGAAAATTCTCCAAAAATTAAATATTAATTTGATTCACATATAATCAATGCTCAAAAATCTTTTTGTAAGTCTGATTTCAAATTCCACTTTCTAAGTTATCTAAAAACTTTGAAGATGCCATAGATATATGGTTTTGTGCCCAAGAGTTTGATTTTGACCTAGGTTGATAATTGGTTCTCTTTAGATATCAATATTTGATAATTTGAGGTAATTTTTTCTTAAAATGATTGATAATTCTTTTCTAAACATATTTATATTAATTAATTATCTCATTCACATTAATTTGAGGAATTTATGTACCTACAAAGCAAATTAAAGAATCTTTTTTAAAAGACAGTATTAAGACTAAACCTTTTATTACCTTTCTATCATTTATCTTTATTTTTCTATTACATCTTCCTACTAAGTTCTTCTATAAAAAAATCCATGTTTTTATTTTTTTATCATATAATTGTGTTATTATACAACATCCATCCCTTCTAAATCTATGCATCATCTGATATATATCAAATAATCCAAATCTTGGTTAATTTATATTATGTTCTCCATGCCTTCATTTAAATCCTTTTCATCATTTTTGCTACCTAAGTCAAATTCATCTTCTTATAGTGGAAGATTTATATCATCAATAAGATCTTTTATATTTATTTTCATTTGTCTTTGTTTGAATATCTTCACTCGCTTCCCTACAATTGGTATTTTTAAGCTTATTCTATCTAATTCTTGTAATGAATAAGTTACATTATCATGTATAATTATTATCCCATATGGTCAAAACTATTTTTTAGAAAACTTAAAGAACTATGTTGATTGTCCAAGCTACTATTATAGACCAATATCTAATCATCTTTTCAATTGCTTTAGGTCTCAATCAATATTGCTTATCAAATCATGCCTTATTTTGTAACTTTATTTTTTTAAATCTTTCTAATGCTATTTCTACATCTTTCAATCTTTGCTCAAATTATTAAATTTTAATAGCTAAAAGTTCTTCTCTTATTAATTCATCTTCACATCGCAGCACATTCCAAATAGGTACTTTCTTTTTAATTAGCATAATAGGTTTTTGACCTATCATGAGCTCAATAGGCATATATCATGTTATTGAACTATGAGTCGTTTTGTTAATCCACAATGCAAATGGCAAAAATCATGGCCATTCTCTAACCTTTCCATTATAAGATTTAACTAATGCTTTTACAATTAGTGGATGACGACATTCACTTATCAAATCTCACCTTTATTTTTAAGTCTTGTTTGGATAGAAGAATATGTGTTTAATCCTTAAAAGAATTAATAGAGATTTTTTCTAATTCTAATTCTTAGAATTAAATAAAGATCTTTTTTAAATTTTCTAAAGAGTAATAAATGATCTGGAATTTTTTACCACTCCAATCAATTTTTGCCTAAGTTACCTTAATTTTAAGGTCTACTTAATAATAAGGAATAAGAATTCTTATTTGAGTACATATGAATAATATGGAAAGTAAAAAAAATATTTTTTATTATCTATTATTATCTTATATTGGCTAATTTGGTATTGAAGGATGTCTCAGCTTTTCATTGTTAATTATATAGAAATAAGGGCCAGTGATATTAAGGCCTAACTTTTCTATAGTTCTTATGGACATTATATTTAATCCACTACTCCCATTTACAATTGTGTAAGGGATGATCTTGTCAACTATTCATACTTCTAATTCTATTGCTTTAACTTCTTGTGCTCTTTGAATTATTTTTACTTGAGCTTGAATTTTTGCCTTAAATCTTTGTTATCTTTTAATAGAAAATCTTATTTTAAAAATATTTTTAATTATTCAAAAAACCTCTAACAATTGAGCAATGATTATATTTGCCTTAATTTTTTTCAAGTTTTTTTTAAAAATCATAAGATTTCTTTTGATCTTCAACTTTTAAGGAAAATGAGGTACTATATTTTGGTTTAGGAATCTTGAAACTTTTTCACTCTTCTATAGAAAGAAATTCTTCTATATAAATTTTTTCTTTTATTACTTTTGATTTCTAAGGGAAGTTGAGATCAAAATTTAAAAGAAATGTATTTGACTATTTTATGTTGTCCATTACTTCTTTTGTGGCTTCATTTAAAACAAAGAAGTGAAAAAAATCTTTTGAACTATTCTCACTATTTATTGAGGAAAGAAGCAGAAGAATAATATACTTCAATCATATTATAACTACTAAGGCATGTAAATTAGGAAGTCTTTTATCTTTACAAGGAATTTCTTTATAGGATATGTAATTTGTATGAAAAGATGAAGGCTGATTTTTAATGTTTTGAAAATCTTATTGATTGGATGGTATTTCTAAATATCTTATAATTTATAAATTTTGTTCTTTATTTTATTGGCTATATTAAAGTTGGCCATTGTTTAATGAAATATATCCTCTTTTTATATTTAAACTTGAAGAAGGATATTAGATTTGATAAGTATTATTATTATTATTATAAAATAGGTTAATTGATCTTAAGCTATTATCCAAATCTGAGATTCTTGCCTTCTTCAAATGGTCTTGGACTTATTATTAATAA
The DNA here is from genome assembly GCF_059467195.1 of Physcomitrium patens. Lineage (NCBI taxonomy): Eukaryota > Viridiplantae > Streptophyta > Bryopsida > Funariales > Funariaceae > Physcomitrium > Physcomitrium patens. The sequence goes on along the minus strand of NC_143427.1, from coordinate 1,011,320 downwards.
TTTCCTTGTAGAAATTTTAAAGAATCTACCTTGTTAAGTTGTCTATATTTGTCTATAAAATGGTTTTGTCCATAGTTTTTACATACTACTCTATTTTCTATCCAATAACTATCCAATGCATGCTATTTTTTCAAAAGATGTATGTGAGCTAAAATAAACCTCCACTAATTGGAAGTTAATCCTAACGCACAATAAGTGAATTAACTATATGAATTTAAAATAAAACTTTTATTTAAATTCTAATCCACTTATTACTTGTCCTTCTTAAAACATCAAGTTATTAATCAAATCCTCTAACATTACTCACATTCACAATGATAATTCACTCCTTAATTATTATTATATTATTTTATCATTTTTTAAAAATATATAAATTTTTACTTCTTAATTAATTGATGTTAAAAATAATTAATTAATTTATTATCCTTAATCCACAGTAAATGTAATTTTTTTAAAGGTTGGATTAAAAATTAAAAGTTAAAAATAAAGTAAAAAGTAAAAGTAAAGTAAAGGTTAAAAAATAAAAAAATAAAAGTAAAGTAAAGGTTAAAAAATAAAAAAATAAAAGTAAAAGGGAGAAGATTAAAAGTTAAAAATTAAAGCCAAAAAATAATGTAAAAGTTACAAATTACTGTAAAAAATAAAATAAATAAATGAAAAGAAAAAATAAATAAAGAGAAGTACAAGTGGAAGTACCTTGACAATGCATAAGGATTGAGGGAAGTACCCCTCTTTTACTACAAAATTTACCAAAAATCCAAATTAGCTCCAAATCTAGTGATTTTTGTTGTGTTAGAAATTTAACTCTAAGGTAGTCTTGCTCCGAAATTTTTGTGGCAGTCTAGTACCTAATCTGCTAGCAATGTTTTTTCAAAGTTGGGTCATTAGGCCTGCCGCTGCAGCCGATCCTCCTTCTTTCAAAAATTCTTTAAAAATTCAAAATTGCTTGCACTTTAATGAAATTTGTGCCAATAGAAGATTAACTTGAAGAAAATTGTAATTCCAAAATTTCAAAATCATCACATCAAGTGGCACTGAGGAATAACTTTTCAAAGTTGGATTATTGAAACTACCAAGGCAGCCGCCCCCTTTGCATTCAAAAATTCACCAAAAATTCGGTTCAACTCCAAATTGAGCAGGCCTTAATTCGTTGGAAAGCTAATAAAAAGGGCTACGTGATGAGAAATCTTAACTTAAAAATCATAAAAAACCACAGACTGATTGAGAAAAATCCGAGGTGCCTCAAATCCTTTTGACTATGGAAATGGTTAGTGACCTTTAATTGCAAAGGGGCGCCTTTCAAACCACAACAAGTACCACCTACAACAAAAAAACAATGCTCATATGTTCCTAAAGTTCACAATGAGATCTAAAATCAAGAAAGAAGCAAAAAAATAAGATTAGGGTTAGTGTTGAGACCACTCGTTGGCATGGCTTTGCCCTCTTAAAAAAAAAAGAGAGAGAGGCTTGGGAAACCAAACCACTCTTATATAATTGAGTGGTGGCTTATGAAAGGGCAGCCACATCTACACCCTTGATCTCTAAGATCCTTAATATAGATCTACGGCCTTCTTTCATTCAAGAGCTAATTTCATGTCCAATGCTGATGGCTCTTGTAAGTGGAAAAAAAACATTTTTTGATAAATATAACTTAACCATTGTGTTTAAAACACCTTTTTATGCTAAGATTGACTACTCACATGCATCAATCTATGCTCCTTTTTAACTTTTATGAAGATTTTTTACTTACAAGGATTTAGGCAATATTTGTAAAATTCTTCAAAAAATGAGAATTTCATTTCTCTACTTGTACTTTGAAGGAAAGGGTGCTGATCTTGTTTTCTTCACTCTACATGGTGAAATTCATGCCTCTATTGCATTTGAAAGGCTTCCATAAATTAAAAGAATCATTTTGTCGCTTAAATTTGTTGAATTTGGAAAAAATCTTAAAATCCATCATAATTAAATCACACTAGATTTTCTTTCTTTGAAACCAAGTCTAATTTCTTTGTAATTTCTCTACTACTAGCTAACTAAAAAAATATATTCTTTATAATTTTTTCTTATTAAATACTATCTTAGATTGCATCTCTACTACTAGCAATCTATTTTATATTTTTTCCTAAAATTCTAATATTAACTCATAAAATTTGTATTTTAAGCATAATAAGTGTATTTTTTATACTAAATATCAAAGTCAGTCAATTCAATGGCTTACAATGTACATCTCTTGTTGACGTTGTTGTTAGTTCTTAAAACCTTGGGTGAAATTTTTTTGAAGTTGAAATTGAGAATTAGAGTCTATCATATTTTGGTTATTATAAAGTGAAACATAAGATTACCATTCCTTCTAATTTTATTGGTAATTTTACTAGTTTGAGTAAAATTGACTTATATGCTCTTATTGGCTACACTAAGTACATCAAAGCCTTGAAGTATGCTTATCAAATTCTATAGGAGGTGGAGCTTGGTTTGGATTTTGATTTTTAATTAAAAAAAATTACTTGCTTATACATAGCCTTTATTTGCTAGACAAGTTCTTTTTAAAATCCTCATTGGCTTTGAAAGACTTTATTGTTAAAATCTTTCTATCTATTCTTATCTTCTAGATATATTAATTTGAGAAGAATGGAAGGTAGTCTAACCTATAAGAATATTGCATAGTGATTTATGGATTGAAATTAAGTTCTCACAATTTTATATGAATGCTCTTGAAAATTTCCAATATTTTGAATATGTATAGGGATAAAACTAGAGATTTGATGGTCTTCTTTTATCCACATTCTCTCTTAAAGCTTATTGATGTCTTTGAATATTCAAATAATATTTTTGTCATCTTTTAAATTATCAAGCCTTTCTATAAAGATCTCCTAAATTGTTTTTTTACTATTAAATCTTTAAATAAAAAAGTTAAAGAAGGTATCATCTATGAAAAAAGTTCTTATAAAAAAGTTATTATAAGCTCAAATTGCCAAATATATTCAATGATTTCTTTCTATTTTCTTCATCTGAAAGAAATAAGGACTACGAGGGCATTATACTTCCTTATTTCTAATCTAATTTTTTCAAGAAATGCTCTCATGATCATATTATAATTCTTAAATGTTTAAAAAGGGAGGTGATTTCTATACCATTTGTAAGTCCTATCCATTAGTATACTTGAAAAACATACAAGATAATAATCTAGATTGATTATTAAATGTGTTGTGAAAAGTTCTATGAACCTCTCTATGTGTGCCAATGGGTCATCATCTCTAGTTTTTTTAAATATAAAGACGTAGGACATAGGAATTGCTTATAAATCCTTAGGAATTACAATTGACAAATCCCTTTGTTAAATCAAGGAATTAATGAGTCAATGATTAGATGTGGTTTCTCTCTTGTATTTCATTAAAAAAGAAAGGGATTTTGATCATTTTCTTTTTTTATTTATCTCTATAAACGAGTTGGATGAATAAAGTTCCAACTCTTATTCTTCTATTCCATTGTCTAGATTTCCTTTAAATGAATTAAAGATAAAAATATCTTTTAATATTAGAAGTGGATATTTTTTTCTTTGCCATTAATTTTTTTTCTTATTTTGTCTTTGATTTATTTTTTTGATAGCTATTTTTGAATTTTTTTTGATTGATAATAGATTGAATTGCTTAGAAATAGTAAAACAATGCATCTGTATAACTATTAATCTATCATTTAATTTAATACAATTTCATCTATCAAATCACAAGCAATTTAGGTTTTGGCTTCTTTACCTACAATCCACTTAAAATACCTTTCAAGAAAAAAAAAACAGAAAAAAAAAAAAAAAAAAAAAAAAAAAAAAAAAAAAAAAAAAAAACAACAACAACAACCAAAAAGGAGTTTCTCAACTCAAGCAAGATTTTTTTTCCATCCTTGATTATTATACAAAATTGTCATTGTATAGTAACATGTCCATATAGTAAAAAATGAAAACATGGATGTTATAATAGATGAGCCTAATAGAAAGATTTTAAAAAATAAAGATAAATGATAGGAAGGAAATAAAATATTTAGTCTTAATACTATCTTTTAAAGAAGAGGCTTCTATTTACTTTGTAGGAACATAAATGCCTCAAATCAAAATAAATAAGACAAGTAATTAATATAGAAATATTTAAAAGAGAGTTATCAATAGATTCAAGTAAAAATTACCTCAAATTATCAAATATTGATAAGTAGAGAAGATGAATGGTTAACTTTGATTGAATTAGATCCTAAGAGACAAATCCACACATCTATGGTGACTCTAGAGATCTTTGATAGATCAAAAAGTAGAATTTGAAGGTTGACTAGAAGAGAGATTTTTGAGCATTAATTATATGACAATCAAGTCAATTTTGAGTTTTTGAAGGATTTTCAAAGTAAAAAATATTCCCTATTGGTTTAGATTTTGAGAAATAAAAATATGTTTATAAATTTGAGGATATCTTGAATTTTGTGGTATATGTATAAGTGAATTTCGGGTAGTGTGATGGTATTCTAGTTGTTAATATGTGTGAAAATTTTGAAATCAATTGAACAATTAGATCAAAGTGTACATAGGTTTTAGTAGGTTGAGGTCTAAAAAATGGAGTTTGAAGGTCAATAAGTATTTCTAAGATCTTTGATCTATCAATTGGATTGAAGTAAATTTTTTTATATAGATATTAGACTTAATTTTTAAAATTTAAAATAAAATTTAAGAGCAATTTAATGATTCAAGAAGGAGATATTGGCTCTAGAAGTTTAGCATTCAGATTGGAGTAGGAAGCTACCTAATACCTGATTAGATTAATTTGTATTTCTTTCAATTACTAAGTGTGATTGATTCCATCATTCTTTTACTTGTTTATAACTAAGATATTAAAAAGTGTAATTTTTTTTAATTGATATCAATAAGCTGATTATTAGTTGTTGAGGTTCCAATTTTCTATAGGATTTGATTTAGGGTTTGTCTATGGTTTGGTTAGACTTAGAATTTGATGTAGGATTTTGTGAAGGTTAGGATTTTCTTAAGATTTAGTTTAAAATTTGTTTAGATTTTTTTTAGGATTTAAAGTTTCATTAGGATTTTATTGGAATTTTATCTAAAATTTTGTTAAGATTCGATTAAAACTTTAATTAGGATTTGACCTAAGATTTGACCTAAAGTTTGGTTAAGATTTAATTAAGGTTATATTGGGATTTTTATTTTTAGTATTTAAAAACAATTTTTTATTATTTCTTTAAAGTTTTCTATTTTTAATTTTAAAAAAAATTATTATTATTTCTTTAAAGGTTTATTTTATATTTCTTTAAGATTTTTATTTTTTTTATTCTTTTAAGAATTAGTTTGGAATTTCTTTGTATTCATTTATAACTTCTTTTAAATTTATTTTTGATTGATCAAAGTTTGATTAAGATTATTAAGATATATTTATGGTTATTTAAGATTCTATTATACTTAATAGGATTGTTCTTACATTTTTACTTACCTTCTACAACTGGATGCTTGGTATGTTTTCAAGCAAGAATACATCTAATATGACATAAGTGGTGAATCCAACATGAAAGCTTGATGTGAGAGGTATTGGTATTTCTTATTTTTATTTTTATTAATTTAATGGATAACAAGAGCAATAATTTTGAAAGAAATATAGAAGGAACTTTGAGTAGAGCTGCTAGTGGAGTTTCTACTAAAAGATAAGGTATGTATATGAATCCAACCATTGCAAGCATATTCTAAGCTTTTACATTAACTATATAACAATAGCAAAGCAATGATTGCAAAGAAGCTTTGGAAACTAAAGCATTAGAAGTAGTGATTAACATTAAGATGTTAATTAAGAAATTATTTTTTGACAATCATTGTGTTATTAAGAAATTATTTTTTGATACTCATTGTGTTATTAAGAAATTATTTTTTGAATGGATTAAATTGCCTAACAAGAATTTATAAGTAACAAAGCTATTAAGGAAGTTTGAAAGGTAATATTTTTAATTATTAAAGGTGGAAAAGTTGACATTGGAGCCAAACAAGTTGAATTATTTCAATTTTTCTTGTAATTTTTTATTGGTTGCTTGATTAATATTTGAAGAGTAGTACAAGCACTTAAAACTCAAGTACATACAAGACAATTAATAATGCTTATTATTCAATCTCTAATGTCTATATCTAATAAAAAAGATATGAGAGTTGAAGAAATTATACGTGGTATGCAGGAACTTTAAATCAAATTGGCAAGACTTAAAAAAAAGAATTTTACAACCAATTTGAAAGCTATTTCTAAACAAGGATATATACAAAGATGTATTTGGTGTGATAATATTTTTTATAGTAGGAAGGATTGCAATGAATTTGATAATATGGTTCAACAAGGAATTATTTTATGAAAAGTTGAAAATGTAGCATTAAAGGATACATGAGACCTTTGTGCAAGTAAATTTTACCCCTCAATCCAAATTACAAGATGGCCTTATTTAAAAGTTGCTTATAATTAGTGGTATGAAATAAAAATAGAAAAAATAAGAATAAAAGAAGTACAATACAAAAACAAGTGAAAAAAGTATAATCAAGCAATTGTATACTACAAAACTAATTATAGTCTATTCATTAAATTTTTACTTAATAAAAAGTAAAAATATAAAAATAAATATATATTTTTAAAAATATATATTTTTTTATCTTTTCATTGGTATAAGATTCATATAAATCCAAGTTACTATGAATAAATTATGAAGGTTTAAAAAGTAATAAATAAATAAGTAAAAAATTAAGTGAATAATTTTTACTTCAAAGGTAGCTTACTTTAGAGATCAAGAGTTCAAGCCTCACCAAGGCTTACAAGTAGTATACATGGGTATCTAAGAGAGGCTACGAGGCCTTAGTCTTATCTTTCTAACTAACTTCAAGGTGCTACAACCCATATGGGACTTCTTCACCTCTCTTCTTGCAAGGACTATGCTACCTACTGATCCTCCTATTTTCTACAAGTAAAACCAATATTTTTTCATTTTTGACTTCACCAGGGTTTTTAAAAACATCCAATTAGCTCAAAAAACTTAGATGACCTTCAATTCTTACTCCATTTCTTTATAATGGATCCAAAGGTGGTAAAATTTATTTTTATCAAAGTCTTAATAATTTCTATAAAAATTCTTAATTTTTTAAAAATAAATTTCAAATAAATTATAAAAATTATTATAATATTTATATAATATAAATATAAATATAAATTTATAATTTTATACCTTTGATTTTTTATAATAATAAAATAAATTTAAATCAATTATAAATCCTATTTTTTATATAATTAATTAAAAAGACATAAAGTTCTTTTTCATGCTTCTTCTAACTATTAATTAATATTTATAAAAAAATTATAAGTAATAAATATAGATAGAAGGCCAATATAAATATTTATCTTAATAAAAATCCTCTTTTTTCAATAATAAGTAAAAATACTAAACCAATCAAGATAATTGCCTCCAAGACTTACCAAGAGTCCATTTTTATAGCATTCTAATTTTTTGTTTGTCTAAGAATTTTTATACTACTCTCTATGTATTGTGGTTTTAATCACTTTAAATCCATCTTTTTATCCTAAAATAATTAGTGGATTAATTTGATGACTCAAAACCTCCTTTAAATCAGTTTTGGCGAGGGAAGTATGGAAGCATTGATTCAAGATTATTTAATAGGACATGGAATAGGAACATGGAAAAATATAAGTTATGGTGCTAAGATAGATTACGACTTTGATGAAAGTATAGAGACAAGTGGATTTTGAACTTTGGCCATTTCTATGATGCAAAAAAAAAAGATGCTTAGAAAAGTGTTATTAAGAATTACAGCTACAATATAAGATACAATAGGCTAGAAAGATCCTATAAAAGCTCTTTCAATTCATGCATATATTACTAAGAGCCAACATCAAGCCTTGATAGAAGAAAAGAGAAGAAGAAATCTTAACAATATAAGAGAAAAATTCTTCTAAGAAGCAAAATTGAAGAAACAAAACTCATGAGGTAGATTCACAAGAATTATCTACAAAAGATACTTCAACAGTATTGGAAGAAAAAAAAAAGAAATAAAAGATAAAACTAAATAAATAGATTATAAATTATCCTCTAATATTGAAGTAACAACTGATTTAAAGGATGTATTGAAAGAACATGTAATTAATGCTATGATGGAATTTACATTGAAAGAGATTTTGGAGATTGAAAAGAAGGAATTTTATAATGTTATTATTAAAAATATTAAAAAAAAAGACAATTAAAGGGTGAAGCTAGAATGAATCATGCTATTGATGTAAGAATATAGAAGGATGAAGAAGAAGTTGATAATGGTTACAAGCAATCAACAAATGAAAGGAATAGTTATAATCAATGAGTACATTTTGAAGATTATAGTAATAAAGAAATGAAAGCTTCAAGCTATTATACTCAAAAGCATTGAGCAAAGGCAATTATAGAGGTATTGGTGAAGGTGGGAGATATAGAAGAACTAGTTGTTATTTTAGTTTACTAGGATTTTGAGATAAAACATATCTCTAAGAATCTTTATAAGAAGCAAAAATGGCTAATTGATATGGAATATAGATAGGCAATACAAGTAGCCAATAACACACAAGGTGAATTATAAGGGTCTTGTTGAGATGATAAAATCTAGATTGGAGATGTTGCAATAGAATAATATTTTTTTATTTAAGATACAACATCATATCTAATGATTTTAGAACAATCATATATTACAATGACATGAATGGAAAAAAAAGTTTTTGATGATGGTTCAGCTTATGCATGGATACGTAATGAATATAGAAAGAAAGTAGTACAATTTTTAACCATTGTCGTATTATACCACAATTATATGATAAAAATATAATCAAAAATAATTTTTTAATTAATATTTAATTATTTTTATTTAATAATAATTTAAGATATATATAGATAGCTTTTATAAAAGCCTTTATATTTATTTTTTTGTCTTAATAGCTAATAGATTAAAGATTGGTTAATAATTTTATCTTTTAGGTTGTAGAAATTCTTTTACTATCTTAGAAAGGCTACAAATTGATAAAACCACATTAAAAGAGATAAATAATTAGCATGGTTGATACTAACATTAAATTGAAGGTAGGATTGGCCTAAAAAATCCCTATGATAGATTAGATTGATACTTGGAGATTGACCGTTTGTGGAATAGGGTTAAAATCAGACCTCCAAATATTAAAATAATTGCCTAAAGAAAAATAGGAGGACATTCAAAGATCAGCAATTACGATTGATAAACTAGCTTCAATTTGATTCTAAAAGTATAAGGCTTATTTTTAAAAGATTTGGAATGACTTTGCAATTATTATTCAAAATTAGGCTTTATATCAATGATTTGAGATTTATACAATATAATTAAGGCTAGTACTCTTGGCTAGTTTATGCAATTGGTGTCACATCTATAGTTCAAAATTTGAAAGTATTTGATAGATTAGGTGTGCTAAGTATATGTAATTTTTTTTGTTAATCTAATAATATAATTAGAAGATATCTAGGTTTCAATATAAGAAGATATTAGAAATTGGAAATTTGGAGTTGGATAGGATTTCTATGATATTTAAAGATTTATCAGTTGGATCAAGATAAAATTTGGTATGGTGGTAGAGGAATTCAAGCTACACATTGATTTTGAATTGAACTTAATGATTGAAGAAAGAAAAATTACTATTAGAACATCTGCATTAACTTTTAAGTTGATAGTTAAGTGATATTAGTGCGGTTTTTGGGCTTTTTCTTACAATTTGTAAGTTACTAAATTTTTTTGATCATGTAAAAAATTTATAGTGCCATTTGTGTGTCAAAATTTGCACCAAGTGGATGATCTAATTAGGAATTATAGCTTGTTGAAATTCATTGATTATAATTAGGGCTTCAAAATTAAAAAGTAATAAGACAATTAGAATTTGTATATGATTGAGATTACTAAAAAAAGTGCTTTTGAGCAATTTTTACTAGCTTTAAGTACTTTTGAATTTAATTTTGAATTAATTTATATTTAGATAATTGAAATCTATGAGTCTTTCTAGATATTTGCAAAATTTAATTTTACCTTCTATAGCCATGTGCTCCATGTATTTTTGAACAAGAATTCATGTAATATGACACCATATCTCTTAATCATGAATGAAATTGAGATAGATTGAGGGTGAAGCTATTGCTAAGAATTATTGAAGAATTTAAAGATTTCAAAGAAATACTACTATAAAACAAGATTATGGAGGTAGAAAAAGATAGGTACTCTTATAAGATGTAGGTACCTTTGATGCACGTTTTATTAGTACTTTTGAAAATAAAAGTATTATATATAAAAAATTTATGGATTTAAAATTCAAAATATATATATATATACTAAAAAAGAATTATATAAATTAGAAATATTAGAAGATGATGAGAGGATTCTAGGTGTTTATGAAGAAAATAAATTGAAAGATTCTTTAGAATTAATTATATCTATTGAATTAGGAGATGGTCATAAGATTGTGAAAATTCATTCAAAGGAAGTTTATACTATACTTAAATCCTTTCAAGCATCAGAAGTGATTGTTTAGATAAAATATAAAATAATCAATAAGAAGGTAAAACTTGTTATAGATCCTTTATCAAAAGATTTTTTAAAAAAAATAAAAGAAGAATCAAAAGAAGAAAGTTTAAGAAACTCAAAGAATAATAGACATCAATTTACAAAAGAAAATTTTGAAGAATTGAAGATTGGATGTCATGGTTCTTTATTACTAATAAAAATTGAATATTTAAAAAAAATTCTTGCAAAAAAAGGTAAATCATTTGCCTTTAGATTTCATAAAATAAGATTTATAAATCCTAATATTATTATTCTTATAATTATTTTCATAGTACCACATGTGCCTTAGAATCTAAGGCTAATTTCCGTGCCAAGGACATATTTATCTAAATTGGTGGAGTTATTGAATGAAAAGATACAAATGAAGATTTTAGAGCCTTTTTTTGCTCTATATTCTAGTTATTAGTTTATAATAGCTAAAAAAAATAGATCATTACATTTTATCTAAGATATGCAGTCAATGAATGTAATAATTATTAAGAAGATGAGTTTACAAAAATATTTATGAGAAGGAAAATTTATTCAATGGATGATTTATATTTGAATTATAATTAATTTCAACTTACATATGGAAATAAAGATTTAACAACAATGAGAATGCTACTTGGACTACTTAAAATGTATACTCTTTCTTAAGATACTACTAATTTAGTTGTACATATGATAAATGAAATGAAAAAGGTATTAAGAGACTTCATTCCTAAAAAAACTATGCTTTTTTTAGATGATATTCCTATCAAAAGTTGTAAAGAATGAAAAATATATGAGGCTTTAGATAAAAAGAGGTATCATAAGTATGTTTTTGATCATATACAAGATTGTGAAAAGATTTTAACTTGACTTGAAGAAGTTCATCTTACACTTTTGAGAGCAAAATCTACATTTGGAGTACAAGAAGTTCTTATTATTGGACATTTGTGTAGATTTTATAGAAGAAAATTGGATCCAAGCAAAGTTGATGGAATTGGAAGGGTGAATGATATATATGATTCTTTAACAAAAGTACATAGGTTTTTAGAGGCTTACATATTTTATCATATATAGATCCATTGTATGAATTATTATGCAAAAATTATTGATTTAAATAGAAAAAAAAGTATATTAAAGTAATGCAAAAGCTAGAGGTGTTATTGTTGATACCTCCAATTTTAAGAAGAATTGATTGTGAGTGTAATAGGTAAGTAATACTTATTGTAGATACTAGTCCTACTACTATTGGATGGACTGTGGATCAAGACGATTCAAATAGGAATAGGTTTGTAGTTTGATTTAGAACTAAAGTTTTAAGTACTTGTTAGCATACTGTCACGGACACAGAAATACAGACTCGAGATCTAGCAAGAAGTTCAAGAAGAATTGGCAAGAACTAGATTAATCAGATGAGAACAACACCAGAGAGGTGAGCTAGAGCTCCAAGAGATGTGTTGTCGAGACTAAAGAACTCTTCAGCCTCGATTCTAATATATACTTCTATTTAGGAAGCTTCTCAAGCAACTTCTACCAACTAGGAAGCTTCTAAAAGGTTCCAGAGACTTGCTTCTAGAAGGTTCTAGAAACTTATCTCTAGAAGGTTCTAAGGACTATGTCTCTAATATCTTCTACTAACTAAGAAGCTTCTAGAAGGTTCCAGAGACTTGCTTCTAGAAGGTTCTAGAAACTTATCTCTAGAAGGTTCTAAGGATTATGTCCCTAACATCACCTCCTCCTTTAGCTTCGAGATCTCTGAGAAGCAATGTTGTTGATCAGTACCAACGCAAGAAAATGAAGATCTGTCGCATAACGTCTGCTATGAACTCCAACTGTTGTTCACGAGGCAAGTGGTTCATCAGTCCTTGAAGCCAACGGTAGTGGCCCACTCCTTCAACTTCTGACCAAGCATAAACTTCTATCTCCTCATTGTGAAATTGTCCTGTAAACACGTCTTCTGGTTGACCATCGTAAGCAGGCTCGGACTCAAATACAATCACCAGTGATCGGTTACTTGGTATCCTCCGTCATTGTCATGGTGTAGGTGGTTTTTCATCTCGGGGTCGCCTTCGTGAGCTAGTCGGTTGAGATAATCTGACTGACATAGTATCTATCTCTTGACTATCTATATCAAAAAACTAAACTATGGCTACTAAAAAAATTCTATTTTATTTTGGAAAAAATAACTACATCAACTACGAATTTTGGTGTGCTCTCCTCCTTTCTTATATTCTTGGATAAGCAAGCTTCAGAATGAAGCTATCGTCGAATCGGCTTAGGTTTATGGAGATGTTGTTGATGAAACTCATGTACCTTTTGTGGCGCATTGGCTAGATTTTCAGCTGGCTCCCACGTTCGCTCATTAATGTCGTAGCCGCACCAATGAACAAGATACTCCAACTTACTCCACCTTTGTCATGAATCTAGTACCTTTTCAATCTCGTATTCCTTGTGGTTCTCGATCTCAATACTAGGTGGCGGACATTGTACTCTTCCAAAAAAAGATGACTCTCAATAAGGCTCTAATAGAGAAACATGAAAGACTGGATGTACCTTCATAGAAGCCGGTAATTCCAGACGGTACGCCACTAGATTGATTTGCTTCTGGATGATAAATGGTTCCAATCTTTGATAGTCCAACTTATCACATGGTCACTTGGTCTTGATATTTCGTCGAAGAAGCCATGCTTTATCTCTAATTTTGAAAGTAGGTGCTTGATTCCGAAATCTATCTGCAGACGCCTTGTAGGATTCTTGAGCGGATTGTAATTGAAGCTTCAACGTATTTTGAAGCTCTGATAGTTGTTTCGCAAATTCTTCAGTTACTGGATTATTATTTGTTGACGGACTCAATAAATCAAGCTTCAAATGATATCCATAGTTGGAAAAAAATGGTGTGTATTGAGTCGATGCATGGAGGGTGTTGTTATATGCAAACTTGGCTAGCAGCAGATATGTGATCCAATTGTCTTGCTGATAGTTGATGCTGCATCGTAAGTATTGTTTCAATACTTGGTTCACCTGTTCCGTTGTCGTGTTGTAATACAAGTATACCGTGAAAATATAAAGAAAGAGGACTTTTATTAATGTTCAGTTACCTCGAATATTGTGAGCAACGACCAATTCCAGTGCAAATACTGAGTGGCCAGGTTTAGTCACTCCGTTACAGTCAGCCGAGGCATACTGAAATGCTCCATTTGATTCCAATAACGGGAATCAGCAGAAAGAGAAAGGACCAATTCAACAATGGGTGAGCCTAGTTCGAAGAGCCAATTGGATTCAATTTCAAGACATCCAATCCAGATCCTATTACGAGCCTCTTACTCAGTATGAGATCTGAATTGGTCGGGTAACTCAATGCGGTCCAATTTCTAGACATCCAATCCAGATCCTATTACGGGCCTCTTATCCAACATGAGACTTGAATTGGTCGGGCAACCCAATGCGGTCCAATTTCAAGACATCCAATCCGGGTCTTCTTAGCCAATATGAGACCTGAATTGGACGGGCAACTCAATGTGGTCCCGATTATGGGGGTTTCGATTCTGTTTCAGGCTGTCTTGTTCTCTATGCCATTTCAGGGAACATTATTTTTGATAAAAGGATCTCTTAAAGGTAAAAACGGAGGAGAAAACTCTGACGGCGGAGCCAATTTTGGATCCAAGACGAAAGATTGAGGAAATTCAGAGGCTAGGGTTTGAGAGAGGAGAGAATTAAGGTTAAAGAGGAGGATAGGTTAAGAAAATGAGGGGGAGAGAAGAAGGTTTGAGAAGGGTCGGAGAGCGAGCTTCATGCTTCGGGCGGGAGAAAAAAAACAGAGATTTGGGGTTTTTTTTTCTTCATAGGGTTTTGGGAAGACTGAGGTAATCGTTGCTGAAGTCAGTGTTGTAATGGTGAATCGGGATTTTTAATGAAGTGGGTGTGATTACTCTTGACTGTTTTGTAAAATCGAAGTTACATCTGTGATGAAGAATTAAAAGGGTGTCTATAGGATTGAGTATGCTAAGTGAATGAAATTTATTGGGTTAATCTAACGAGACAGTCAGTGGATACAAGATCGGGAGTATAAAGCGGTATCGAAGATTAGCAGTTTGGATTGTTCGAGGTTCTCTGTAACGTCTAGAGATCTACCGAGTGGTGTAAAAAAGGATTTCGGCGAGCAGTCGAAGGACATCCATATAGATTTACGGTATATTTTTGCAGTTGTTTATATTCCAACAGTCAAAAACCGATTGACTGCTTGAATATTAGCGAATCTTCATACTACCTACTACAACCAGATGCTCGGCGCGTTCTCGAGCAGGAAAGCATGTAATACGACACAAGTGGTGAACCCGATATGAAAGCTTGAGGTGGAAGGTATTGGATTTTGTTTGATTTTATTTTTATTTTTATGGAAAACAAAAATAAAAATTTTGAAGGATTTTTGGGAGGAGTTTCTGGTGGGGGTTCTTCTAAAGGACAAGGTATGCACATAGATCTATCTATTGCTAGTATGTTTCAAGCCTTCTCATTATCAATGCAACAACAACAAAGCTATGATCAAAAAGAAGCTTTGGCAACCAAAGCATTGCAAGCAGTGGTCAATAAAATTGATCAATTTGATGGAAGGAATATTTCAAGGTATTTAAGATGTTATGTTTGTGAAATGGAATTAAATCGGGTTTCTGAGAAAAAAATGGTTGAATTATTTGGACTTGCCATGATACTGGAGATAAGAGACCATATTACATCGATTACGCATCGTTATGAGAATTCATGGGAGGTTTCTTCACATGCATTGAAAGATGAATATTTCTTGAAAGATGCTAATCACGTTACTAAGAAGTTTTTTCTGGAATGGATTGAACGGCCTAATAAGAATTTGCAAGCAACAGAGCTACTAAGGGAATTTGAGAGGCAGTATTCTCAATTATCGAAGGTAGAAAAGTTGACATTGGAGCCGAACAAAGTTGATCTATTTCTTCAAGCTGCTAATGGAAAATTGTAAGGGAAATTAGAACTCCTACTTGAAGACAAAGAAGAAGATGAAGGATTGACAACAAAGTGGAAGAACGTTGAAAATGCAGTGGGGTTGCTTATAAAAAGAGAAAGGAGGAAGGATAGGAACAATATTCCGAAAATAGTACAAGCATCCAAAGCTCCAGTACATACAATACCACTAACAATGCCTACAGTTCAACCTTCGACATCCTTATCAAAGAAAGCAGATATGGAGATGGAAGAAATTATACTAGGAATGCGAGATCTTCAAATCAAATTGGCAAGACTTGAAGAGAATACTTCTACAAACAATTCGAAGAATGTTTTGAAGCAAGGATATGTACAAAGATGCATTTGGTGTGATGATGCTTCACACACTAGAAAAGATTGCAATGAATTTAATAATATGATACGGCAAGGAATTGTTTGCTGGAAAGATGGGAAGATAGCATTAAAAGATAGGGAGGATCTTCTTCAAACCAATTTTGGCAAGGGAGGAATGAGAGCATTGGTTCAAGATTACCTAAAAGAACGCGAAACAGTAGCACGAGAAAGTGCAAGTTATGGTACTAGAGTAGATGATGACCTTGGTGGAAGTACGAAAACTAGTGAGTTTTGAGCTTCTGCCATTTCTATAATGTAAGAAGGAAAATTACCTCGAGAAGCGTTATTGAGGACTGCAGCTACAATATGAGGTGGAACAGGTTGGGAGGATCCTGTTGAGTCTCTTTCAGTTCATGCATATATTGCTAAGAGCCAACATGAAGCTTTGATGGAAGAAAAGAGACGAGGAAATTTTGATGATACGAGAGAAGGGAATTCTTCTAAGAGGCAAACTCGAAGAGACAAGGCTCGGGAGGCAGCTTCACAAGAATTGCCAGTAAAGGATACCTCAGCATCATTGGAAGAAAAAACAAAGGAGACAAAAGATAAGGGCAAATCAATTGCTTGTAAGCTACTTTCTGACATTGAAGCAGCAACAAATTTGATAGAGGTGTTGGAAGAAGGTATATTAAATGCTAAGGTAGAATTCACATTGAAAGAAGTCTTGGAAATTGCAAAGAAGGAGTTTCATGATGTTATTATTGACAGCATTAAGCGAAAGAGGCAATTAATGGACGAAACTGGAATGAGTCATGCTATTGATGTAAGGATATATAAAGATGAAGAAGAGGTTGATATTAGTTACAAGCAACCAACAAATGAAAAGAATGGGTATAATCAACGAGTACGTTTTGAAGATTATAGTGATTAGGAAATAGAAACCTTGAGCCATTATACTCGAAAGCATTGGGCAAGGGTAACTACTGAGGTATTGGTGAAAGTAGGAGATATAAAAGAACCAATTGTTGCTTTAGTTGACCATGGTTCTGAAATAAATCTCATATCTAAAGATCTTTATAAGAAGCAAATATGACCAATTGATATGGAACATAGATGGGTAATTCGAGTAGCTAATAATACATGGGGCGAATTATATGGAGCTTGTCTAGATGTCAAAATTCGGATTGAGGATGTTACAACGGAGCAACATTTCTTTGTTCAAGATACAACGTCTTATCCGTTGATTTTAGGACAACCTTATATTACGACAATACGGATGGAAACAAAAGTTTTTGACGATGGTTCTGCTTATGCAAGGGTACGTAGCGAAGATGGGAGGAAAGTTGTACAATTTCTAATAGTACCTCCTAACTATGAACGGAATCGAGATAGGTTGAGGGAGAAACCATTGCCAAATATTGTTGAAGGATTTAAGGATTTTGGGGAGGTACCACTATAAAGTGAGATTATGGAGGTACAAAAGAGGAGGTACTCTCACGAGATGAAGGTGCCTTTGATGCGAATTTTATTGGTATATTGGAGAATGGAAATATTATGTATAAGAAAGTTAATGATTTTAAAAGAAAAGAAAGAAAAAGATTATATGATATTGAAGGACAATTATGCAAGTTAGGTACATTGCAAGATGATGAGAGGATTTTAGGTGTTTATGAAGAAAATGGACTGGAAGATTCATTGGAATTGATTACATCTATTGGGTTAGGGGATAATGATAAGATTGTTGAGATTCATTCAAGAGAGGTTTATACCATACTTGAATCTTTTCAAGCACCAGAAGTCACTGTAGAGACGAGATATAAAACGGTAGATAATAAGGTAAAGTCTGTTGCTGGACCATTACCAGAAGATTCTAAAGAGTAAATAGGAGAAGCATCAAAAGAAGTAAGTTTAAGAGATCCAATGAGTATTGGACATCAGTTTACTAAAGAGACTTTTGAAAAATTGAAGATTGGTTCTGATGGTTCTTTATTGCCGGAGGAAATTACTTGCTTCATAAAGATGTTGGCTAAACAAGGTAGATCGTTTGCTTTCGAATCTCATGAAATTGAGTGTGTGGATTCGAATATTATAACACCTATGGTTATCTTCACTGTACCGCATGTACCTTGGAATCTAAGACCGATTCTAGTACTGAGGACACATTTACCTAAATTAGTGGAACTATTAAAAGAAAAAATAAAGATAAAAATATTGGAACCCTCGTTTGCGTCGTATTCTAGTCGATGGTTTACGGTACCTAAGAAGAATGGGTCACTACGGTTTTATTCAAGATATGCAACCGGTGAATACAGTAACTGTCAAGAATGCAGGAATTGGACCTATTGTGGATGAATTTGTTGAGGCATTTGCTGGAAGGGCGATCTATTCAATGGGTGACTTGTATTCAAGTTATGATCAATTTCAGCTTGCCGAAGGAAGTAGAGATATGACAACAATGAGGACACCACTTAGATTGGTTAGAATGTGCACTCTTCCTCAAGGCGCGACCAACTCAATTGCGCATATGATGAATGGGATGAATAAGGTATTGAGAGATTTTATTCCGGAAAAGACTATGCCTTTTCTGGATGATGTTCCTATAAAAGGGTGTAGAGAAAGAGACAAGGATGAAACTTTAGATACGAGGGGGTGTCGCAAATATGTTGTGGATCATATACAAGATTGTGAAAAGATTTTAACTTGGCTTGGAGAAGTTCATCTTACATTATCGGGTATGAAGTCCGTATTTGGAGTACGAGAGGTTGTGATTGTTGGACATTTATGTGGATCTTGCGGAAGAAAACCAGATTCGACTAAAGTTGATATAATTGGAAGGATGAAAGAGGATTGTGATTTTTTAACAGAGGTTCGCAGGTTTTTAGGTGTATGTGTATTTTATCGAATCTGGATCCCTCATTATGCTCACATAGCGGATCCATTATATGAATTGTTATGCAAGGGCTACCAATTTAAATGGGAAGAAAGGCATATTCAGGTAATAAAAAAATTGAAGAAATTATTGATGTCACCTCCAATATTGAAGAAGGTTGATTATAAGTACAATAGACCAGTGATTCTTACTGTGGACGCTAGTCCAATTGCCATCGGATGGACTGTGGGTCAAGATGATTCAAATGGGAATAGATTTGCAGTTCGATTTGGAGCTAAAGTTTTAAATATTCGTCAACACGCATATTCGCAAGTCAAAAGAGAATTTTGGGGAGTTGTTTTGGCTATGAAAGCTGAAAAGGATTATTTGATTGACGCAGTAGTAGTAATTGAAACAGATTGCTTGCCATTTCTTGAAATGATTACTAACTATTCAACGCCAGATATTGTAATGTTGAGATGGATTGCTTATATTAAGTCACTAAATTCAGAATTTAAGCATGTTACTGGGAAGGATAATTTAGTAGCAGACATGCTATCTCGAGCAAAATACGAGAGGAAGGACGAAATGGTTGAAGACATTGATGACATCAGATTGAAATTCTTTTCAATATCAAATCTCAACAGAGAAGATAAGCTATTTCTTGAAGAATCTTATGAAGGAGAATTATTGGATATTGGTCATTACTTGAATACCTTGACTAAGCAGGGGAATTGGTCTACAGAAAAATTCAAACAAGTAATAAAAAAATCACATGGATTTTTGCTTCGAGATGGATTCTTATGGAAGAGACCGAAGAAAGGAATTGGGATGCCACAACGAGTGATAGGCAAAAAGGAAGAAAAACTAAAATTATTAAAGGAGTTTCATAATAGTTTATGGGCAGGGCATAGAGGAATCTGGGCTACTTTTTCTAAACTCAAGGAATGATATTGGTGGAAAAATATGTATCGAGATGTGCTCTTATTTGTAGAGTCATGTGAAATCTGTCAATCGTATTCTAATATCCGACATCGAGATGGTCTTCATCCTACGTATCCTCTAGCTATTCATTTTAAATGGATTGTTGATTTGGTTATTATGCCAGTTGGGTTATGGCAGATGAGATATTTGGTTTTAGCTCGTGAAGATTTATCAAATCAAGTAGAAGGAAGAGTATTGAGGACAAAATCTACAGAGGGGATCTGTAGATTTTTGCTTGAAGATGTCATTTGCCGCTACAGATACGTAGGAAAAATCATTGCAGATCGTGGAGAATTAAATGCACAAGAAGCTCGTAAGTTCTTTGAAAGATGTGGAGGTAAACTATCATTGACTACTGCTTATAATCCGGAAGGGAATGTAAAAAGCGAACGTGGTCACCCACCGATTGTGAAAGCATTAATTAAAGCTTGTAATGGGAAGATTAAAGAGTAGCCACGACTTTTGACATTTGCATTATGGACTGATCGAACAATACATAGTTTGGTGACAGGATATATGCCAGTAGAACTTATGACAGGTCGAAAACCAATTATGCCGATTGAAGAAAAGGTACTTACTTGGAGTATGCTACCATAGGAAGATGGATTGTCAAGAAAAGAACTTCTGGCTATTAGGATTTGACAATTGGAGCAAAGATCGGTCGATTTGCAGATAGCATTGGAAAGGTTAAAAAGAACAAGGTTACAAAACAAGGTACGATTTGATAAGCAACATCGATTGAGACCAAAAGCAATCGTGGAAGGTGACTGGGTACTTGTTTATGACAATAATCTGGATAATCAACATAGTACTTTGCGGAAATTTTCAAAACGTTGGTTTGGACCATATATTGTAACAACTGTTCATGATAATGCGACTTACTCATTACGGGAGTTAGATGGTACAAAATTGAAAATACCAATTGCAGGGAAGCGAGTAAAAATATTTAAACGAAGACATGCGGAAATGAATATGGAAGACCTTAATGAAGGTATAGAGATTCCGCAGCAAGAAGATGAAAGTGATTTGGATAATGAAGGTGACGAAGACGAACTGGATAAAGACGTAGAGAATATATTTTAAATCAAACAGCAATTGGATAAATTGGTGCATATCGGAGGATGCAAAGGTTCGGAGGGGGTGGATGTTGTGTTGTAACACGAGTATACCGTGAAAATATAAAGAAAGAGGACTTTTATTAATGTTCAGTTACCTCAAATATTGTGAGCAGTGACCAATTCCAGTGCAAATACTGAGTGGCCAGGTTCAGTCACTCCATTACAGTTAGCCGGGGCATACTGAAATGCTCTGTTCGATTCCAATAATGGGAGTCAGTAGAAAGGGAAAGGACCAATTCAACGACGGGTGAGCCTGGTTCAAAGAGCCAATTGGATCCAATTTCAAGACATCAAATCCAGATCCTATTACGAGCCTGTTACCCAATATGAGACCTGAATTGGTCGGGCAACTCAATACGGTCCCATTTCAAGACATCCAATCCGGGTCCTCTTATCCAATATGAGACCTGAATTGGACGGGTGACTCAATGTAGTCCCGATTATGGGGATTTCGATTCTGTTTCAGGCTGTCCTGTTCTCTGTGCCATTTCAGGGAACGTTGTTTTCGGTAAAAGGATCTCTTTAAGGTAGAAACGGAGGAGAAAACTCTGACGGCGGAGCCAATTTCAGATCCAAGACGAAAGATTGAGGAAATTCAGAGGCTAGGATTTGAGAGAGGAGAGAATTAGGGTTAAAGAAGAGGATAGGTTAAGAAAATGAGGGGGAGAGAAGAAGGTTTGAGAAGGGTCGGAGAGCGAGCTTCATGCTTCGGGCGGGAGAAAAAAAACAGAGATTTGGGGTTTTTTTTTCTTCATAGGGTTTTGGGAAGACTAAGGTAATCGTTACTGAAGTCAGTGTTGTAATGGTGAATCGGGATTTTTAATGAAGTGGGTGTGATTACTCTTGACTGTTTTGTGAAATCGAAGTTACATCTGTGATGAAGAATTAAAAGGGTGTCTATAGAATTGAGTATGCTGAGTGAATGAAATTTATTGGGTTAATCTAACGAGACAGTCAGTAGATACAAGATCGGGAGTATAAAGCGATATCAAAGATTAGCAGTTTGGGTTGTTCGAGGTTCTCTGTAATGTCTAGAGACCTACCGGCTAGTGCAAAAAAGGATTTCGGCGAGCAGTCTAAGGACATCCGTATAGATTTACGATATATTTTTGCAGTTGTTTATATTCCAACAGTCAAAAACCGATTGACTGCTTGAATATTAGCGAATCTTCATACTACCTACTACAACCAGATGCCCGGTGCGTTCTCAAGCAGAAAAGCATGTAATACGACATTGTTTGGCCTTCAGTTTGAGGATGAAAAGGCGAAGAAAGCTTGATATCTACCTTCAATATCTCAAAGAGAGATCTCCAAAATTTTGATACGAACTGGGTTCCTCGATTTGATACGATATCATCTAGTAGTCCATGATATCGATACACATTATCGAGAAAGAGCCTTGCTGTCACTTCATTGAATGATGTCTTCTTGCAAGGAACAAAATGTGCCATTTTTGTAAGCCGATCTACCACGACAAAGATGCTGTCAAATGAGTTCGATGATGGCAGGTCCGTGATGAAGTCCATGGAAACTGAAGACCATGATCGACGTGGAATCGGCAATGGCTGTAGGAGTCCATAAGAGCGATGCCGAGGATTCTTGAATCTTGAACAAATGTCGCAGGAGAGGACAAAATCTTTCACATCCTTCCACATTTGGGGCCACCAAAAATCTCGAGAAATAAAGTCCAAGGACTTGTTGAATCTATAATGTCTCGTAGCTGGAAAATCGTGGCGAGATTGAAGAACTCGGAGTCGTGCTGGTCCTTTTGGGATATACAACCGCTCCTCAAAGTATAAAAGATCTCCCTCCACCTTGAATTTGTCGTCATTGGCACGCTGCTTGATATCAATGGCTATTGAATCTTTAATGGTTGCGACATGTACTTGATTCAAGAAGTCAGCATCAATTGGCACAATAGTAGCATAAAGCTAAAATTGCTTTGGCTTCAACAATGTTGTACATTGTTGATCAAATGCTGCTTCTCCAGCCTTTGGTACAAGATACAATCTCCTTGATAAGGCATCAGATAGTCCTTGCTTCTTTCCAAGTCGATAAGTGACAACAAATTCGAACCTACATAGCAACATACTCCACCGAGCTTGACGTCGATTTAGAACTCGAGCCGACATGAAATACTCCAAATTCTTGTGATCTGTATATATGGTAACTGGGTGTACAGCTCCTTCAAGAAAATGATGCCATTCTTCGAAAGAATCTACTATAGCAAGAAGTTCCTTATCGCGGATCTTATAATTGATTTCAGCAGCAGAGAACTTTCGAAAATAGAATGCAACCGGATGGAGCTTCTTGTCTTCTCCCATTTGTGAAAGTACAGCTCTCAAAGTAAAATCTGAAGCATAAGTTTCTAAATGAAAGACCTTTGTAAAGTCTCGATGTACCAAGATTGGAGCCGCAGTAAATGCGGTCTTCAGGTCTTGAAATGCCTTCTCCGCTAGAGGTCTCCATTCCAGCCTATCTTTGCATGTCAACCGAGTGACAGGAGCAGCAACTTGAGAGTAATTCTTGATGAAGATCCGATAGAAGTTGGCAAAGCCAAGAAAGCATTGTACATCTCTGACCATCTTCGAAACCTCCCAGGACACGATTGCTTCCACCTTCTTGGGGTCCATCTTCAAGCCTTCCGTAGTTGCAACGAATCCCAAAAACTCCTTCTCTATTTGGTGAAATAAACACTTTTACAGTGAAGAATCCAACTTGGCATATAGTCCTCGCTCGCATAGTTTCTCCAAGACCAAACGAACGTGCTTTTCATGCTCTTCCTCATTTTTGGAGAATATAAGAATATCATCCAAATAGATGACAACAAAATCGTCAAGGTACTCTCAGAAAATGTCATTCATCATATGTTGAAAGATCGCTGAAACATTGATAAGACTACAGGGCATGACATTATACTCAAAATGGCCATACCTTATACGGAACACTATCTTCCATTCATCTCCTTCCTTGATTCATACGAGGTTGTAAGTTCTTCTTAGATCAATTTTTGTAAAAATCC
This sequence comes from Physcomitrium patens, assembly GCF_059467195.1. NCBI lineage: Eukaryota > Viridiplantae > Streptophyta > Bryopsida > Funariales > Funariaceae > Physcomitrium > Physcomitrium patens. The sequence goes on along the minus strand of NC_143427.1, from coordinate 987,435 downwards.
TTGCACGTCCAAATTGTTCTAAAAGACCAGAAATCAAGGATAATGGGTAACGATTCTTCTTTGTTACCTTGTTGAAGCCTCGATAGTCCACGCACATCCACAATGAGCCATCTTTTTTCTTCACAAATAAGATCGGTGCTCCAGCTGATGATTTTGAATGACGGATGAAGTTCTTGGCTAGATTCTCATCGATGTACTTCCGCAACTCTGCTAACTTCATCTGCGATAGATTATAGATTGGGCCAAAAGGCGGTTGTGCTCCATCCTGTAAGTCTATTGTGTAATCATATGGTTCGTATTCTGATAGCATGTTGGCATTTTTCTTTTGAAACACGTCTTTAAAATCCTTATATTGCTCCGATATATTTGTTGTCGAGATCTTCTCCCAGATAGTTGGAGCCGCATAAATGACAAACGGTGTGCCTTCTTTGGATGATCTTATAAACGCTCTTGACAATATGTCGATTTTGCTTCTTGGAGCAGTTTTCAACTTTGTAGCCTACTTCACCGCAATACAAGCATAGACCTTCCTCTATATGCCGCTTTTTTTTTCTAGAGTTAGGGATTTGACACGTACCGCATCAATTTGCATGTCTTCTACCTCTGAATGTGAATTCACGCTGCTTGTCGACATAGTTGGGGTATGACAAACCGTATGTTGTTTTGAACGTTGGTCTTGGTGGCATTGGAATAGGCGGTTATCGCACTTCACAACTTGGCTAATAGCTTCATTGAGCGTTTGTGGATCAAGAAGAGTTAACAATAAATCCTTCACATCGTCCCTTAAATCCCAATAGAATTGACTCATCAACACTTCTTCGTCCCAATTGATGTCGCATGCTAATTGCCTGAAGTCCGATGCATAGACTGATATAGAGCGCATCTGTTGTCGTAGTGACCAGATCTTTGTTGTAGCCCATCGAACCTTGTCGTATTCACCAAATGCTTCCGCAAACGCCTCCAAAAAGGTTTCAAAGTTGTTTAGTATGGACGATCGTTTCTCAAACAAAGGAGCAAACCATGATAGAGCTTGTCCTATAAGTAAGGTTCCAACACGTCCAACATGTGACTCCTATGTTGGATAGCGTTCGGGCTGTAAAACTGTTATCAACCTGATTTGGTTGACGAATCCTTGAAATTTGGAACGCGTACCATCGAACTTGTCCGGAAGGCTAACTCGGGGCTCTTTATGTTGTAGAACTAGCAGTACTTGTCGAACTTGAGGCAAAGTTGTTTCTCCAAGTATAGAAGTTTGAGGCTGGTGCAACTTAGATTGTGCCATCTCAGATGCTCCATCATTATGAAGCCTTGCCATGACTCCTTCAATCTCTGCAGTTCTTTGCAATAACGTAGTGAGGGCATTCATGATAGTATCCAACTTGGACTCCGAACTTTTTGTCATACTAATGTCTTGGCCCTCGGCCATTCTAAGAGAAGGACAAAAATGACTCTACAAGAAGACAATATTGGTTTAGAGGAGGGTACTCTATAACTTCTAAAATGCCTTAAGAACTTCAAGAAAAGGGGTAATCCACTCTCTCCAAGAAGAATAAGACTCCAATATTGTAACAAAAGAAGTATTAGTTGAGAGGAGGGTAATCCGCAACCTCTAAAATGCTAGTACACTTCCAAGCAGAGGGATAATCTACACTCTAACAAAGAAGAAACTAGCTCTGATATCTGAGGTGAGTGCAGTCTCGACAAACTGTCACGGACATAGAAATACAGACTCGAGATCTAACAAGAAGTTCAAGAAGAACTAACAAGAACTAGATTAATCAGTTGAGAACAACACCAGAGAGGTGAGCTAGAGCTCCAAGAGATGTGTTGTCGAGACTGAAAAATTCTTTAGCCTTGATTCCAATATATACTTCTATTTAGGAAGCTTCTCAAGCAACTTCTACCAACTAGGAAGCTTCTAAAAGGTTCCAGAGACTTGCTTCTAGAAGGTTCTAGAAACTTATCTCTAGAAGGTTCTAAGGACTATGTCTCTAATATCTTCTACCAACTAAGAAGTTTCTAGAAGGTTTTAGAGACTTGCTTCTAGAAGGTTCTAGAAACTTGTCTCTAGAAGGTTCTAAGGATTATGTCTCTAACACATACATAATTTCAAGTCAAAAGAGAACTATGGAGGAATGTTTCAACTATGAAAGGTAAAAAAGATTATTTAATTGAAGTACTACTAGTAATTGAAACAGATACTTTCTATTTCTTGAAATGATTACTAATTATTCAATATCAAATATTATAATATTAAAATGGATTGATTATATCAAATCATTAAATCCAAAATTTAGACGTGTTCTTCAAAAGGATAATTTGGTGGAAAACATGTTATCTTGAACTAGATATGAAAGAGGATGAGATGGTTGAAGACATTGATGATTTAAGATCAAAATTCTATTCAATATCAAATTTTAGCAAAGAAGACAAGATATTTTTTGAAGAACTTTATAAAAGAGAATTATTAAAAATTAATTTTTATTTGAGTACCTTGACTAAATAAGAAAATTGGTCAATAGAAAAATTTAAACAAATAAAAAAATATATTTATTTTTGCTTTAATAAGGGTTTTTATAGAAGAGACCAAAGAAAGAGATTGAAATGCCACAATGAGTGATAGGAAATTAAGAAGAACAACAAAAACTACTTAAAAGATTTCACAATAATTTATGGATAGGCCATAGGAAAATTTGAGCTATTTTTGCTAAACTTAAAGAGCAATATTGATAGAAAAATATATATCGTGATGTATTTTTATTTTTAAAAATATGTAAAACTTATCAAATATATTCTAATATATGATACTGAGATGGTCTTCATTATATATATCCTTTGGCTATTTATTTTAAATGGATTATTGATTTAATTATTATGCTTATTAAATTATGATAAATAAGATATTTAATCTTAGCTTGTGAAGTTTTATTAAACCAAATAGAAGATAGAACATTAAGAATAAAGTTTATTGAAAGAATTTGTAGATTTTTTTTTGAAGATGTTATTTGCTACTATAGATGTATAGGAAAAATTATTGCAAATTTTAGAGAATTAAATGTACAAAAAGCTCGTTAATTCTTTGAAAGATGTGGAATTAAATTATCATTGACTATTGCTTATAATCTTGAAGGAAATGCAAAAAGTGAACATGATCATGCAAAAAGTGAACATCTACCAATTATAAATGTATTAGTTAAAGCTTGTAATAGAAAGTTTAGAGAATAGCCTCAATTTTTACCATTTGTATTGTAGGCTGATCAAACATCTCATAGTTTGTTAATAAAAAATATGCCTATTGAGTTCATAATAGATCAAAAATCTATTATGCTAATTGAAGAAAAAGTACTTATTTAGAGTGTACTACCATGAGAAGATAAATTAATAAAAAAAGAACTTTTAGCAAAGATTAGAAAATATGCAAATAAAATTTGAGAGATTAAAAAGAGAAAGATTAAAAAATAAGGCACAATTTGATAAGCAACATCAATTGAGACCTAAAGCAATTGAAAAAGGTGATTGGATTTTGGTCTATGATAGTAGCTTTGACAATCAATATAATACATTAAAGAAGTTTTTTAAACAACGATTTGGACTATATTTTAAACAACTATATATAATAATATAATTTATTCATTAGAAGAATTACATGAAACAAGGTTAAAAATATTAGTTGGAAAGAAGCGAGTGAAGATACTTAAATAAAAAAAATAGAAATAAATATAAAAGACTTTGTTGACAATATAAAACTTTCAAGATAAGAAGATAAATTTGACATGGATAGCAAACATAATGAAGAGGATTTGTATGACGTCATGAAGAACATAATATGAATCAAACAAGATTTAGATTATTTGGTGCATACTAAAGGATGCACAAGTTTAGAAGGGATAGATGTCATATAATAATACAATTATATGGTAAAAAATAAAAACTTAGATGTTGTTATAGAAGAGCCTAGAAAAAATATGTAATAAAAAATAATAATAAAAAATAGAAAGGTAATAAAAAATTTAGTCTTAATATTGTCTTTTAGAGAAGAGGCTTCTATTTGCTTTATAGGTGCATAAATGCCTCAAATCAAAGTAAATGAGATAAGTAATTGATATAGACATGTTTAGAAGAGAATTATCAATAGATTTAAGTAAAAATTATCTCAAATTATCAAATATCTTAGAATATCAATAACACAAATTTTCTTGCATCATTGACTCCAATAACATTGATACCAATGCATTAGATCATGCACTCCTTAAAAACTAGAGATTATTGCTTTTATATTACATAGAATCAAAACTAGAAGAAAGAAGGTCAGACAAAGAACAATTTATGATTCAAACTACATCAACAATGTGGTCCAGCCTTGCCAAAATTGCAGCATCCAGTCACTCTACTTAAATCAATACTTAAGTATAAACTTTACAATTGTCCATACACCATTGAATTTGGAGCTTATTCTAGCTTGCTCAACTGCGGCAACCACACCTAAGAAGAGAAGAGACCTTCCACAAGCACCAAGAATTTTGGAGATCTAAAACAAAAATGTATACCACAACTAAGAATAGGAGAGGGACCTGCGGCACCCTAATACATCCACAATATGAAGGAGACAAGAAAAATAAAATAAAATAAAATAAACCTTTTTGGATTGCAAGAGTTTATGAGCTATAAGAAACAAAAAAAAAAAAAAAAAAAAAAAAAAAGAAAAAAAAAAAGTGGATCCAAGGCAGCTTGGATCTCCATTAGTAAAGAAGCTACCAGAATTTGGAGCTTCTTTTCACTCTTCATCCATCTTTTACTTTATTCCGATTCTTCTTATGTTTTTTTTTTTTTTTCTTTTTTCTTTTTTTCTCTTTTAATATATATATATATATATATATATATATATATTTCTTTTTTAATCTATTGACTCTTTTTTATTTAGTTGTATAAAGCTATCAAGGTATTTTTTTTTTATTTTATCTTATTCTTTTCTTTTGGATTGTTTTAGATCAAAGATTCCATTTAAATTTTAGTTTCATTAAAAATTTAATAGAGATAAGACTACTATTAAAAATCCTAATTTTTTATGGACTAATCTAAAGAGAGAATATGTAATTTAAAATTCCTTTTCAAAAACAACTCCATGAGAGATCCATTCTTGTAACTAACATTTTATTCTATTTTTATATTAATTATTTATTTTTTCTATTTATCTCAAAACTCTTACAATAATTCACTAAAATAATAACTTAAAGCAGCATAAGTGTCTTTATTGTATTAAAATAATTAGTGAGTCATTTAAGTGACTCACACCACGTTGTCGTGAAATATGGCAATGATTTCTTGATGAGTAGTTGACTCCAATGGAATCATATTTGTATGGTCCATGTCGTACACATTGTGTCTTCTATTAAAGCAACTTAAAGTTTGTGAGCTAAAATAAACCTCTATTGGTTGGAAGTTAATTTTAATTCACAACCAATGAATTAATTGTCAAAACCTCAAAAAATTTAGTTCTTATTTAAATCTTAATCAATGCATCCTTAAAATTCCTTAAATCAACCACGTTTCCAAGCAAATTTGTAGTAACAACTCACTCTTATAATAATAGATGACTCTGCAATTAAAAAAATATATATTATTTTTTTATTTTTTATTTTTTATTTTTATTCTAATTTAGTTTATATTTAATCAAATTCATCCATTGATAATTTTCACCCTTAAATAAAAAATTCATCCACAAATGATAATTCATCCATATATTAAATTCATCCTTAAATTAAATCTCATCTAATATAAGTTTCATCCAAATCTACCTAATCCTACATCAACTTCAACCGTGGGATTCTTATGGCATGTATTCAAATGGAGGTCGTCAATGTGCTACTGGATTCCGACGCATCGTTTGGTAGCAGTCGTAGGAGGTAGCAGCTCTGGGGTCGAGACTGCCTGCTATCATCAAGAGGTGCTCCAGCTCTAGTGAATTATGAATTCGAAGGGATGAGGTTTTGATGTTGATTCACCATGCTATATTAACTCAGTTTAGATCCGACTGAATTCTCTACCACCTACTTCTACCTCTAAGCATAATCTACTTAATTGCAATTCTGAATTCTGATCAAGTACAAAAGTGAGTCTACGTTGGTGCAGAATCCGATCCCGATGTGGCTGCTGCAGTGCTTCTTCTCACAAATTGTATTGGACGTCAAAAATGAGTTATAATAAGTCAAATTCTGCTCTTCATACACTTGCTAGTGGTGCAACTAGGCTTGCAACCCATCTACTACTCAAATCTAACTACTGAAAGTAATTGAAATTGAATGAATTCTTTCAGAAGCGCCGCTGATCTTCAGTGGCTACCGCCTCCTTGCAGTCGTAACTTAAGCACAGAACGCGCATTGTAGGAGAAAAAGAAGAAAGAATTAGTGACATGAATTCCAACCGCAGCACTGCAGTTGATTTGTGGAAGAGGAAGAATAACACAAAAAGAACACTGCCGTAGACAGCACAATCGCTGGAAGAAGATTGTATTGTCACTAAATGAACAAGCATAGTCCACGCACTCTGTTGCAGATGTCAAACAGTACAGTTTCAGGTCGATGGAATAAACGCTGCAACGCTTAGGCACTCCACACAAGAAAAAAAAAAAATTTTAAATCGAAAGAACCAAAGAATCAACCAACCGCTACAAGTTCCTAAGGTACTTGCCGCACCACAACAAGAGGGAAACAGGAAGGGAGTCTGGACTCGGCCCGTACAATGCGGGGCTCGAAAGTTAGCACTACAACCAATGACCAAACAAAGAAAATAGTCAGGTTTGAAGCTGCAGCAACAAAAGACGGAACGCACGGACCAATTTTTACTACAGACACCCAGGAAAGGGAAGGCCAGATTGTGCAGCTGCTGCGCCACCAGACTCGGTGTTCTAGAGATCCCACCACTGGACTACAAAAAACCAAGATCACGATTCCACTACGCCGCAACTTAAATACTGCTGCACTCCACCACCAGCATGCTCTTATGGGCACACAGCCAAGGAAGAAGCTGGCTGCTGAAGGAGAATATACGAACAAGGAAAAAAGAAAAGAAAAATCCAACACAATGGCACTATTGCTGCAAAACTAGTAACAAGGAAGAACCACAAAATTTACCTACCGAAACTACCAATGAAAGAGCTTAATCAAGAACAATCCACTCGAATCAAGTTCCACCAATCACCCAAGACAGAATCTTGGCCTTAGAGTCCAGCGGCTAGCAACTGAGTACCAAATAGAATAAGGCTTGTGACACCATCACCAACCCCTGCACACAACGCTATCGTTGTCAACGATTCTGCTGATCACAAGTAGAATGACTTTTTCGTAGAGCACCGCACGGCCGTGCACAGACCTCGAAGCATTCGCAACTCTCTCCCAACAAATAAAACAATAGATCAAGAAGTGCTACACCACAGCACTTTCACAATGCAAAAGAAACAGCAAAAAACAGTTTCAGAGCGCCTGAAGCTCGTGAAAACGTGAAGAAAAAAAAAAAAAAAAAAAAAAAAAAATAGAGACGGGATTCGGGGTGGCCCGAACCCCTATCGGCAGAGAGGCTGCCAGAATTTGGGGGCAGCCTCTCCTTTCCTCTTTATCCTTCCTTTTCCGTTCTTTCTTTTTTTCGTTTTTCTTACCTTCTTTTTTCTTTCTCTCCTCCTCTTTTCTTCTTCTCCTCTTCTATTCTTCCATGTTTTTTTCTTTTTTCTACTCTTTTGATTTTTTTTTTCTAACTTATTATACATATATATATATATATATATATATATTAAGAACTACTAATAATATAATTTTTTATTTTTTTCCTTTTGACAATGAGGGCTACTTCCAATAGACCATCATCTAATGTTAGCTAACAAAAAACATATTCATCATGTAAATTTGTTTTAATAAATTTCACCTCATGTTGCATATTTGTTATTAGCAATCTATTTTTTATTCTTCCTAAAAATTCTATTTATAACTCCTAAAACTTGTGATTTAAAGCATTGCAAGTACTTTTTTATGCTAAATATCCAAGTAAATCAATTCCATGACTCACAAAGTCTTATGTTGATTTCCCTTATAGCTTGCGTATTTACCCAGCAACACCATAATTTTGGATGTTTTTTAGAATAAATATTTTTTTTGTTTAAGTAAGAAGAAGTAGAAGAGTTGGACAAAGAGACACTTAAATTGCTTTGTCTGTAATCATAATAGTCTCCTAGTTATCTCTTATCCATCTTTAATAAATTTAATAGTTATTTACTTTCAAAGCTTTTTAAAGTAGAAGAAAATAATTTGATTTTGTTTCAAAAAGTACTTGTAGAAGAATATCGGGGTGATTTGGATTCAAATGACTATGATTGAAGGGATGAAGAAAATGACAACTCAAGAAACTCATATCATTGCAATACCTACATTAAGAACAAAAAAAATTCATGTTACATTAAGGAGAAAAAATTCACATCCAATTAGTGAACTTTCTATGAAATTTATCATCTTTTTATCAATAAGATATAATTGGTGATTGTAGACTTGTTGAATGTGCTCCTTGACAACTATCAAAGGTTTCTTAATGCAACATGACAATATTTTTTCAGATGGTTCAAATACAAGCATAGGTTCATCAGATGGATCATAAACAGACAATTATCATGCAAAGAATATAACATCCCTCTTTGCTATTACAAATTCTAAAATAAGGAAATTAATTACTAATATTCCTTGAGTTATCATTTTGTTTATCCCTTCAAGCCATCAAGGATCTCAAACAAAATATCCCTTTTAAATCATACAATTGACTCACTAATTACAAAAAATACTTATGGTGCTTGAAGTCACTAATTTATAAGGTTAGTAGAGAAATTTTGAGATAAATAGCAACTAATAGATTGTGAGTGGCTAGAATAGATTTCTTGTAGATTTTTGGAGAAAGAATTACAAAATAGATAGTCTTTCCTCAATTTAGCCAATAGTAGTTTTTATTTTCATTAAAATATTTAAATTAGATTAGAAGGAGAGGTGGAATTCTTGATCTAAAACATCCAACAAGAGCAAAAGAAAGAAAAGAAAGAAAAACTAAAAAAGAAAAGTAGGAAAGCAAAGAAAAAGAAGTACAAAAGAAGAAAATAAGCAAAGGAAGAGAAGCAAAAATAAAAATATATATAAAGATAAGATAAAGAAAAGATGGATTGGAGGGCAAGTGGCTGCCCTCGAATTTTGGCAGCCTCCTTGCCGACAAGGGTCTGGGCTGCCCCAGATCCGTTTTTTTGTTCCCCCCCTCCCCGTTGTTTCTCTCTCCACGTTCTCATGAGCTCCGAGTGCTCCAGAGTCCACTCCCTGCTGGATTTCTTCTATCTATTGGAGTAATGCAGGGCAGTACTCCATGTATTGTTTTGTTCCCTTCCTTCTTTGGATCATTTGTGACTTCGAGGTGGCCGAATGAAGGCTCTTTGTTTTTGTTTCCCTTGTGGATCAGGGAGTTCCACAAATTGTTGGTGTTGCGGCTGGAGGCTCGGTGAGCTGAACGTGCTGTTGTGCTGCAGTGTTGCAGCGACATGTCAATTCTGGTGGTAATAGCGGCTCAATAAGTTGAGTCTGTGTTCTTCTTCTATTCTTTAGTGCGGCGCTTGGAGCAGAAAGCTTTGGCGGTTGTTTTGTTCTGTTCCATTGTAGCAATGCGATGTTGGTGCACACGATCTCTACTAGGATCAAAGTTCTCTTTGAGGCAGCTCCATATTCTCGGGAGGTGTTGTCTGTGTGTTTTTAGAGGCAACCAGCAGCGAAGTTGGGAGCAGCGACTGGTTTTATGGTTCTTTCCTCTTTTAGTGTTGGAATATATTTTGGACGATTGTGGCGGCTGCTTTAGGACAAAAAGCTGTTGAAACAAGGGGCGTGGATCTAGTGTTTGGCATCCATTGTGGCTCCAGAGGTTATGTTCTACATGGAAGTTGTCATGCGGTGGCAAACTTGAGTCTCTCAGTTGGTGGATAGCCTATGCTGTGAGCCTTTAGTGGATTCAAGGCTGGTGATTCTGTGTCTTTGTTGCCTAAGGCTGCTGTCATGATGGAGGTCTTCTTGGTGATCTAGAACAAAAAGCCGTGTTGTAGATTCACATTCTCAGATTGATAGCATTAACACTTGTGGTGCGGAGTGCGACATACGGCGAGTTGCGTGTTGCTGGGCGTTGCAACGGCTGCAATGCTGTCAAGTTTTACTTGTTCTCTATTCCAGTGGTGGTGGAATTGTGGCAGAGGTTGCGGCGTTGATGCTTCTACTAACTTCAGCTCGGTCAGGTCGCGTAGCCATAGAGGAGTTGCTGTTGGCAAAGTGGATTACTAGTGCTTTTGTGAGAGGAATGCTTTTCAAGGTTGAGTTGTCCAAGATACAATCCATGCTACCTCGGTCGACGAAAGAGTTGCAGGGATTTTGTTGCAAGCAGAGGCAGAATGGTGGTGATGAGTAAGTTCCATTTGAAGGACCTATTATGGACGAGCTGTATGCAATAATTCTTTGAAAATACCATGCTGAAATTTACATCAAGTGGATTTTGGAGCAAAATAATGTGGGCGTAATATAATACATTGATACCATGCTGAAAAGGTTATTGTATTAGTTCGGACGCTTAGTAGCTGCAATCTTTTAATACAGGTCATCTTAGTTTTGCAGAATAGCCTCAAGCTCTAGTTCTGAGCATTTGATTCGTAGTTGAACACTCTTGCACAAAATTTATAAATCATCACACGCATGTATTTGCGCTTAATCCAGCCTGAGGAGGTAGTTGAACATCAGACTGCTCGGTTGATACTGTGTGGTAGATTAGTGCTGTGAGAAGCGGATAGTTGTAAAACTCTGCTATGAACTTGAATTGGATTTGCTTTAGATCGATAGCCGGAAGTTGCTATTGCAAGGCTTTCCCTGCTTGACAAATGCTAGTCGGTACCATTTTGAGAAGAAGCTGGTGAAGAATTGCTGATGGTCTGGTTGGTGCCTGCAATAGTAATGAAGTCGATGGTGGTGAACAATAATCTGTCGTCTGCAACATTCAATTCCGTAAGTTTCTTAGGTTGAATTAACTGGAATTGGATGAGAATTGCCATCGGATGAAGTAGTTTGATAGGACAAAAGTAGGTATGGTTGGATAAATTCTGTTTTAAAGTGGATGATAAATTATAGATGAAGGTTGATTGAAATTGGATGGATTTTTATTAGTGGATGAGAAGTTATTTGCGGATAAAAATTTATTCATGGATAGAAATTATTCTTGGATGAATTTTGAATTTTAGATGATAATTAATAATAAATAAAAATAAATAAAAAAAAGTTCTATAGACTTAAATTAAATTATATAAAAAATTTATCTTTAAGTATGAATTTTTGAGTTATTTGAGTGTATTGTGTTATTTTCAAGATATGTGTCAGTGGTTTTTACTACTTAAGAGCATCAAGAATATAAGATGAAATAGAAGACAACTTAAGTAATTAAATTGGAAGCTGGTTAATAGTTGTGAATTAGAATAGACTTCCAACTAGTGGAAATTTACTTTAGTTCATATTTTGGTGCATTTGAAGGAAGCAAGGTGGTTCTAATGAGCTTAGAAGGCAACTAGAAAGATATATTGGTTGAAAATTGTATGTAAAATTATCAAATGGAATTCAATCTTAAAGTAGCCAAAGAGTTGGATTTTTTTTAGAAGAAGAATTCATTTGCAACAATCATTATTTTTTTTCTAGTAAATTTTCTTATTGAAAGATTTTTTATAATAGTTGGAAGATTAAATCACCTTCTTTTTCCCTTATACTATTTTTTTTTTGATTTATAATTTTTTTTATAGAGGATTTTTTTTCTAGTTATAAGAAGATTTAATCACTCTTCTATTACTTATATCCCTTCTATTCACAAGAGTAGTGTAGAAAGAAATAAGAAGATCTTTGAGAGAATTCTTTATTAATAAGAAAAGAAGAAGAATTTTAAGAAGAAGAATGAGGTAGAAAAATTAAATAGAAGAATTTTTGAAAAAAAAAAAAAAAATGGATGAAAAGAAAAAAAATCAAAGATCCACAAGTTCAAGCCATTATCTAAGATGAGTATCTTTTCAAAAAATTTATTAAATTTTAATTTATTTCACTAACATAAATTATAATTTGAGAAAAAAGAATACAAGAAGTAAGAAAAAAAAGCATTGATAGCTAAAAAGCAAGTAGGTTTGTTGGACGCAAAGGAGTAAAAATAAGAAGTTAGAAGATAAAATCTATAAAGAAGATGCAAGAAGAGGTAACCTCTTGACCTTCTTATAGGTTTTTTTTTTAAAATCAATAGAACCTCAAAATCCTTCTCTCTCACGAATATGCATAGATATTCTAGTAAATACCTATATGATTAAATAGACGTAGATAAAAATAGTTAAAAATAGATTAATTTTATAATATATTTTAAAAAAGCTTCTTAAAAAATTTAAAGATGTTTCTTTGACTTTAAATATATTTACAATTGATTGATAGGTTAAAAACTTGGTCAACAAATTAACCACGTGTGGATAGCTTTCGAAACAAGCTAACTATGTAGTTGTCAAGGATAAGAACATGATAAGGACAAATAAGCAAGTGAGATTTCTCTCAAAGAAAGATGATAAAATAGAAATAACTTGATATATATATTAAGAAAGAAATTAGAATGGCTATTGCCAAAAGCCAAGAAAACTAGAGACCCTTGAAACTAGAATAGAAGCAAGAAAGGAGTTGACAAGAGTGAAGAAGGCTTCACACTTGTCTCTATATATATTATCTAACTATGTGCTACGTGGCAACGTTCTATAGGACCTCCAATATGTATTGACTTTATAGGATACATGCTTTGACTTACAAGGCAAGTTTTTCTATGTGTAGGCCACATAGTTAGCTTGATCTTCAAGCTAATAACATGTGTGGCACATGGCCAACTTATTGACCATGTTTATAATCCCAAAAAGTCAATTAAAGACACCTATAAAGTCAAAGTAATGTCTATAAAGCTTCTAAGAAGCTTCCATACCAAATACTATAGAATTAACTTAGTTTTATCTACTTTTACTTACTTCTATCTATTTATACATATAATTATTGGCTTACATGTGTATGTCCATGACCTGTCCCCCCCTTTTAGGGACGAGTTCCACAAGAAGCAGTAATCATACGTTGAGAAAATCTATGATGCGATGAATTGTATTCGCCACATACTTTGATCTTTGTTCTCTTCAAAGATGATTGATAGGGCTTCTCAATCATCGGTAGTGTCCCATACCAGGGCGGGAAGACCACCCAGTTATTTCATCATTGTTGAGGCCTTCATAACTTCCTTCGAATAAAATATTTGGAACACCATCAGGAGTTGTTTCTACGTCTAGTAAAATCACCAAACATCGGGAGTCCCTTCCAAGGTCGTGATACCAAACGCGTTGTATCTCGCCATCTATTCAAGGAAAAACATGTTGTTCTTGAAGATCCTCATCTCAATTACATCGTCTTGAAGGTTGTGACAATCGTAATGTCTCATCTGGCAGGTCAAAAAATGAAGGCTCTTAAGTCGAATCCACTGGTTGTTGGTTCTCCATTTCTTGAGCGTCACAACTACAAAGAAGCTACAAATAAGAATTGAAAGTAGAATGTTATCTTACCTAGATCTTGTTTCTTTTATAAGGAAGGGTTTCATCTTGATTTTGATGGATGTCATCAATGAAAAGCCTCCACCACCTTTATTATATTTGCAAGATTCTTTACTAGCTCCCATGTACATTCACTAATATCATATCCGCGCCAATGGACAAGATATTCCAATTTATTTTGGATTTGCCTTGAATCTAAGACTTCTTGTACTTCAAACTCTTCATTATTATGCACGTCTATAAGAAGAGGTGGAGCTTGTCTTCTTCTTAATATGTCCATTGTCTTGTATGGTTCAAAGAGAGACACATGGAATACTAGATGGATTTTCATTGACTTTGGTAGATATAAATGATATGCAACTGAATTGATTTATACAGAAATAGAAAATAGTCTAAGTCTTTGATAGTCCAACTTGTCACAAGGACGAGTGGTCTTGATATTGCAACGAAGTAATCATACCTTATCACCTATATGGATGGATGGTTGTTCCTTTCGATAGACATCCACATTGATCTTTTGTTGTTCTTGAGCTTTTTTTAACCATGCCTTCATTGTTGCATGAAGCTTTGACAAATGAATTATCAAATCTTTTGCAGCAAGATTATCAACTTTTGAAAAGTCAAAAGTATCAAGTCGTGGATGATAACCATAATTAGCAAAGAAAGATATTTGTTTTGTAGAAGAATGTACCATGTTATTGTAAGCAAACTCTGCCAATGGTAAAAGAGTTGTCCAATCATCTTATTGGTAGTTAATGGTACATCTTAAATACTACTCCAAAACTTGATTAACACGCTCTATTTGTCTATTAATTTGAGGATGGAATACCAAAGATAGTTTTATATCCACTTTTAGAATCTTAAAAAGAGTCCGCCAAAATCTTGATACAAATTGAGTTCTCCTATCTGATATAATACCCTTGGATAATCCATGATAGCGATAGATATTGTCAAGAAAGAGCTTAGCTGTTTCTTCACTTGTGATAGATTTTGTACATGGTACAAAATGTGCCATCTTGGTAAAATGATCTACTATCACAAATATAGAGTCATAAGAACCTGAGATTGGAAGATCCATGATGAAATCTATAGAAATAGAAACCCATGGTTATTCTAGAATGAGTAATGGCTGAAGAAGTCCGTAAGGTCGATGACAAGGAATTTTTGATCTCGAGAAAACATCACAAGATTGTACAAAATCATATTTTCTTTCCATATTTGTGGCCACCAAAAGTCCCTAGATATTAGTTCCAAAGTTTTATTGTATCCAATATGTCTCGCTGTTGAAAAGTCATGACGAGCTTGAAGAACACGGAATCGAGCTTCACCTTCTAGAACATATAGACGTCCCTCAAAATATAGTAGATTCTTCTTGAATTCAAACTTAGAAATATCATGAGACTTTGAAGGATTTCTCTTCATATCACGAATAAGAGGATGGGAAGACATACTTGACTGAACTTGCTTAATAAAAGTTGAATCAACAGTTAGTATTGATTTCATTACTCAAAGATGAAGATGCTCTGGCTTCAAGAGAATTGTTCATTGTTGATCAAAAGAAGCATCTCCTTCCTTTGGTACAAGATAAGATCGTCTAGAGAGTGCATCTGACAAACCTTGTTGTTTTTCTGGTTGATAAGTGATCTTGAATTTGAATCTTGACAAAGACATACTCCAACAGGCTTGGCGACTATTCAAAATATGTACTGACATAAAATATTCAAGGTTCTTGTGATCCGTATATACTATGACTGGACTAGAAGGACCTTCTAGATAATGGTGCCATTCTTGAAATGAATCCACGATTGCAAGAAGTTCTTTGTCATGGATCTCATACTTGATCTCGATTGCTAAAAATTTTTGGGAATGAAAAGCTATTGGATGAAGTTTATCATTTGTTTCCATTTGTGACAATACGACATCCAAAGCAAAGTCTGATGCATCTGTTTCCATAAAAAACGGCTTAAAAAAATCGATGCGATATAAGATTGGTGCAGAAACAAAGACTGTCTTCAAAGCTTCAAATGCTACTTCTACTTCTTGATTCCATTGAAGTTTTTTTTTACAAGTCAAACGTATAAGTGGAGCTACAACCTGAGAGAAGTCTTTGATGAAGATCTGATAGTAGTTGGCAAATCCCAAAAAGCATTGGACATCTCTTACCGTTTTTGGGATCTTCCAATCCATAATAGTTTGAACTTTCTTAGGATCCATCATAAGTCCATCATTTGAAATGATGTATCCTAAGAAGTCGACTTGAGTAGTGTGAAATACACACTTTTTTTTTATCTTGGTATAGAATCCGGCATCTTTTAGTTTTTGTAATACTTGGCAAACATGAAGTTCATGTTCTTCTGGATTCTTAGAATAGATTAAGATGTTGTCTAGATAATAGATAACAAAATCATCTAAAAATTATCAAAAAATATCATTCATTATTTGTAAGTCCAAAAGGCATGACGTTGTATTCAAAATGTCCATACCTTTGTTAGAAATGCAGTCTTCCATTCATTGCCTTCTTTGATGCATACCAAATTGTATGCTCTCCGTAGATCTATTTTTGTATAGATCTTAGCTTGATTCAACTGATTAAGAAGTTCAGATATCAAAGGTAGCAGTGTCGTACTGTAAATGCTTACAATATGTAAAAATTAGTTAGAACATATTATATGTTAATAAATCTAGATGTGTGTTAGAGTGGCTAGTAGATTAAATTAAAAGGAGTTGGTATAAGAAACTTTACTTTGTTTCTTTACTTGTTTTGATTTTGATATTAAAAATATATATATATATATATATATATATATATATATATATATATAAGACCTAAAAATTTAGTATGAAGCCTTGGGAGAAGGTGGAAGCCTAAGGATGAAAATCTAAACTAATAGGAGGCTAATTGGGAGGGATAAAAGCAAAGCATGGTTGGATGAAGGCAAGGAATGGGAAACTTCATCTCTATTGATCGAATACCATGTCCAATGGGCTTCAAGGAGGCTGCCTAAGGCCTTATTAGAGATTAGAATTCCTCTTTCGAAAACATTCGGAGATTACAAGCTAGGATTGTAACTTTAAGGATTTAAGGTACAATTTTTGTGCAAAAATTAGACGATTTGGAGTTAGGGTAAAAAAGTTATAGCCGTTTGAAGTTAAGGTGTTTATTTAAGACATATTGTTACTCTTTTGAGAGTACGAGGAGTTGTATAGCAGCTTTTGAAGATCGGAAGGTGTGAATAGAATGGCGATTTCAAGGCCTATATTTTTTACGAAAGAATTATTGCTTTTGGAGTTTATATGAAGGAGTTGTAAGGAGGTGAAGGCGGCGCTTCCAAATCAAAGGCAGTAAGTAAGCGGTTTTGTTTGTAGTAATGGTTGGAGCCATAACTTGAATAGTCGGATGAATTTTTAGCTCAAACTTTTGGAGAATGTAAATTTTTGTGTTAAAAAGCTATATACACAAATTTCGTGGTATTTGAGCTTATATTTTGTAAGATATGAAGAAAATTACACGCGGATGTATAAAGACAAGAGTTTGAAGCGTCTGTTAGGGTTTTCAAGATATCTCAAGATTTGCAACGAATTTGCGGTTGAAATTTGTTGTAAAATTTAATAAAAATACATTAGTACTTCATGTAAAATTTGAGATTTTTTGGACGGTCGGATTAGGAGATATGAGGTTGAAGTTCGGAAAAATCTCCACATAAGAATAAACAAGGTTTTAGAAGATTTTATCATATTTTGGAAGTTGTGGGTTACTTGAGGATTGTGTATTTGGTGTAATTACTCAAAAGGGAAAAATTATATATAAACTTAGTGCTTCTCTTATTTTCAAGCTTGATTGAATAATTAGTGATAGCCAAAAGCCCATCATTTTCTTGAAGTAAACTCTCTCTATCCCGATAGCGGGTACCTGTTTTTTATAGTGATTTTGTTGAGTCCTCGATAGTCAACACACATCTGCAATGATCCATCTTTTTTCTTCACAAATAAAATTGTAGATCCTGTTGGATATTTGGAATGGCGTATGAAGTTTTTGGCCAAATTATCTTCAATATACTCTTTGAGTTCAGCCGACTCATTTTGAAATAAATTATAGATTGGTCCAAATGGCGGTTGTGCTCCTTCTTGAAGGTCAATTGAGTAGTCATAGGAACAATATTCTGGAAGAGTATCCACATTCTTTTTCTCAAATACATCTTAAAAATCTTGATATTGGCTTGGAATGCCACTTGAAGTCTTTCTACCAATAGAAACAGATGTGACATAAATGACACAAGGTGATCTTTCTTTTGCAATATGCAAAAAAGCACTTGCATCTACAAATATAGGTTTAATTATATTAGACTTATGACTTTCTACTTAATTAACTATACTCTTAATTATACTTTCAGAAAAGTCAAGACTACGAGAAGTCCAATCTATTTTAGGGTTATATTTTTCTAACCATGATAAATCTAAAATGACTAGATTAGAAAGAGATATAATGATATTAAATATTACAAAGCTACTATGACCATTAGTTGCTATTTCTCTCAGAAGGATTTCATGAGTATCATCTCTTGAAGACAACGGACGACCATCTATGACTTCTATATGAATAGGTCTAGTTTTCTTTACTAAAAATATTCTATGTCTTTTAGCAAATTTTTCATCTAAGAAACATGCTGAGGCTCCTGAATCTAGCAAGGCAAAGACTTTGAGATGTTTAGGTCCTAGAATAAAATTTACTGTAAAACATCGAGATAGTTCTGAGGAGAGAATAGGGCCTTCACTAGGCATTGTACAAGGTTCCAACTGCATGTTTTCTATTGTAGCTGGACAAATTTGTTTTCTGACATACTATCTTCTTTGATCGCCATACTCTTCATTTTATGGTTACATAACTTCTTTGGACAATATTGAGCAGTGTGCTTAAGTTCTCCACAATATAAGCACAATCCTTCTTGACGACGACTAGTCTTTTCTTGTTCAATAAGAAGTTTGAAACGTACTACATCAATTTGCATATCCTCTACTTTCGAATGTATGTGTTGAAGAGATGTTGGTGTTGCTATTGAATTATTATAACGTTGAGGTCTACTTGTACTGTTCTCACATTGGAATTCAAAAAGGTGATTGTCGTACTTCACAATAAAATCAATTGCTTGACTCAATGTTTGAAGATCAAGTAAGTTGAGTATTAATTTTTTTACCTCATATTGTAATCCATAGAAAAATTGGCTAATAAGTGCAGCATCATCCCACTTGATATCAGTTGCAAGTTATCAAAATTGTGAAGCATACAACATTACTGATCAATTGTCTTGTCGTAAAATATGAATCTTATTGGTTGCAATATGAATTGCATCATGTTCTCCATACATGGATCGAAACTCTGCCAAAAGAGCCTCTAGATTATTCAATATTAGATCTCATCGTTCAAGAAAAGATGAAAACCATGATAATGCTGAATTTGAAAGAAGTGTACCAATGAATCTAACTTACGATCCTAGAGTTGGATAGCTTTGAGATTGAAGTTGTACTTAATTGATAAATCCTCGAAACTTGGATCTGGTGCCATCAAACTTCTCTGGTAGGACAATTCTTAGTTCTCTAATACTTTAAGGACATTCCACCATAGGAGAAAGGACATGATTTGGTGCAGATATTAAAACAGCTCCAATCATTTCTATATCTTTACTTCCTACCAATCTTGTTGCTCCTTGTGGCGGTAAATTGAGTTGATGCATCGCAAGTATTAACTCCCTCAATTGCTCTTGCATTTGTGCCATTGCACTTTTTATTTCAGCAAAAGTTTTGTTATGATAATACTTAGAAAAAAGAAGATATCTAATATCACTCAAGACAAATAGAAGAGAGGACTTGAGAACAAAAAAAATACTAAGGACAATATCAATTTAAAAGAGGGTAATCCGCAACTTCTAATATACTTGTGTCTTATGAAGAAAAAGGGATAATCCATTCTTAATCAAGATTAGACAAAGCTCTGATATTATAGGTGTAGTCTTGTCAATCTGTCAAGGATAAGAACATGATAAAGACAAATAAACAAGTGAGACTTCTCTCATAGAAAGATGACAAAATAAAAATAACTTGATATATATATTAAGAAAGAAACTGGAATGGCTATTGCCAAAAGCCAAAAAAACTAGAGATCCTTGAAACTAGACTAGAAGCAAGAAAGGAGTTGACGAGAGTGAAGAAGGCTTCACTCTTGTCTCTATATATACTATCTAACTAGGGACTACATGGCGACGTTCTATAGGACCTACAATATGTATTGACTTTGTAGGACACATGCCTTGACTTACAAGGCAAGTTTTTTTACATGTACGCCACATAGTTAGCTTGATCTTCAAGCTAATAACATGTGTGGCACATGGCCAACTTGTTGACCACGTTTATAATCCCAAAAAGTCAATTAAAGATACCTATAAAGTCAAAGCAGCATCTATAAAGCTTCTAGGAAGCTTCTATATCAAATACTATAGAATTAACTTAGTTTTATCTATTTTTACTTAATTTTATCTATTTATATATGTAATTACTGGCTTACATGTGTATGTCCATGACAGTAGTGTACATATAAAAAACTTACCTTGGAAATTAAGATACGTGTCTTATAAAGTGAAGATATTTTGAAAGTCCTATAAGACATCACCACGTAGCTCCTAATTTAGAGTATATATGGAGGCAAGAGTAAATCCTTCTTTAGTCTTGACAAAGCCTTTCTAATCCTTAGTCTTATTTCATGACTTTCTAGTCATCTTATTTTTAATAGTAGCCATTCTAGTTCAATATTATATCAACTTTGAGTCACTTTTTAGTTCCTTTTAGTGATACAAGAGTATATTGAGGATTCTCTTTCTTTGAAATTTATATCCTTGATAGTTTGACAAGAGTGCAAACTTAGTATTTCTATCTTATTTTAGAAGTAAGTGAATTACTTTACTTCTATTATTTTGTTTTGAAGGTTGAAGACTACTCACATTTAAATAAAAAAATCTTATTTTTTAGTATTGATTTTTTTTTTAAAGAAAGTGGATTAACTTTATTTATAGAAATTTTCATTTAATATTAGAGATTATAGATTATCTTCTTCTAATTTAGCTTTTTGAATTTATTTGAGTTGTCTATAGAGAAAAAGATTATGCATGCTACTCTTAGCACAAGTGAGAATAGATTTGCAATTATTGTAGATTTTCATGAACTTGGTAATACTTTAAGAGTAGAAATCTCACGTATTTTTAATGTGAATTATGGAAGTACTATGTCTACACCTATGGAAGTAGTTCAGAGTCTATGACAAGAAGTTGTATAATTAAAAGAAGCAAGTAGATCAACCTTGCAACCAAATTCAAGAATCTTTGGAATAATTTTTTAATCAAGGCATTCCATGTGATAATCAATTATTTGAAAGATGTCAAGAATAAAGATTTGGCTAAAGAAGAATAAATCAAATAATGATGGCAATTTCTAAGTTTTTAGAAACTTATTCATCGAGGCCAGAACCAATGGAAATTGATATGATATGTTTTAAATCCCTTACAGAGTAGAAAAAGATTCAACGATGTCAAGAGGGCTTATGCTTATATTATGGAGAAGCTAAACACATAGCTCAACATTGTCCAAAGAAACAATGCAATGACAAAATGAAAAGCATTGTTGCCAAAGAAGATAAGGTGTTAAAAAAGGAGTTTATCTAGTTATAATAGGAATTATGTTGTTGGCATCTTGTATAATTCCTAGTAAAGGTCCTATTCTCGTTTCACATCCCATATCTTATTTTATAATAGAATTTTATTAAGGACCAAAAAATCACAAAGATAGATAAAGATTTTGTCAAAAAATAAGATATATTATTAGTAAAAAAAACTAAACATATACATATAAAAGTTATAGATAGTCATTTCCTATCTTTTGGAGATGATATGCATGAGACTATTCCTTTAGATGTAACAATTCAAGATCATAATAGGATAGTAATATTTAACGTAATAAGATCTCTGTCCAATCTGATTATTTTAGGATTATTTTGATTAAAAAAATATAATCCTCAAATAGATTTGATTTTTTGTAACTTTAATTTTTTTTATAATTTAATTCAAAATCTTGTTAATTAAGTAGAAATATAAGCTTAGTACATTTAAATTCTTAATACTAGTTACAAGAGCTTTTATGCATGCCGCAAAAGAAAGATTATCTTTTGATTTTTATGCTACATCCATTTTTTATGGTGATAAGTTGTCAAGTGGTATTCCAAGCCAATATCAAGTTTTCTAGGACATTTTTGAAAAGAAGAATACAAATATTCTTTTAAAGTAGTGTCTTTATGATTGTTCCATCAATCTTCATGAAAAAGCTCAACGACTATTTGGACCAATCTATAGCCTATCACAAAATGAGTTGGTTGTACTCAAAGAATATATTGATGAAAACTTGGCTGAAATTTTCATATGTCATTCTAAATCTCCAATTAGAGCTCCTATCTTCCTTGTGAAGAAAAAAGACGGATCTTTATAGATGTGTGTGGAATATCAAGGAGTCAACAAGATTGCCATTAAGAATTAATAACTTCTACCTATGATTTCAGGACTTCTTCTTGATCAATTCAATCAAACAAAGATCTATATAGAAAGAGATTTACGATGAGTATATAACTTAAAATGCATTAAAGAAGGAGATGAATGAAAAATTGCATTTTAAACTAGGTATCGATATTTTGAATATAATATCATATCTTTTGGACTCACTAATATATCAACTGCTTTTCAACATCTAATAAATGATATCTTTTGTGAGTTTTTTGATGATTTTATTGTCTATTACTTGGATGATATCTTAATCTACTTTAAAAACATAAAAGAATATAAAGTTTATATTTTTTGTGTATTACAAAAACTTAAAGATGTAAGATTGTATGCCAAGTTAGAAAAGTGTGTATTGTACACTACTCAAATTGACTTCTTAGGATACATCATTTCCAATAAAGAGCTAATGATGGATCCAAAGAAGGTCTAGACTATCATAGATTGAAAGATTTTAAAAATATTAAAGGATGAACAATGTTTTTTGGACTTTGCCAAATACTATTGGAACTTCATCAAAAAAATTTCAAGTTGGAGGTCTGCTTATATGTTTGACTTGTAAAAATAAACTTGAATGAAATAAAGAAGCCAAAGTATTGTTTGATGCTTTAAAAAAAAAGTTTATTTTTCCACCAATCTTATATTATGTTGATTTTTCTAAGGTATTTTTTATAGAAACAAATGTATCACACTTTGTTTTGGATGGAGTATTGTTATAAATCAAAATAAATGACAAACTCCATGAAGTAGTTTTCCATTTCAAAAGAATTTCAGCAATCAAGATTAATTATGATATCTATGACAAAAAACTCCTTGTAATTATGGATTCATTTCAAGAATGGCATCATTATTTAGAAGGAGCCTAAAGTCCAGTCACTATATATACAAATCATAAGAATCTTGACTATTTCATATTAGCATATATATTAAATTGTCACCAAATTCATTCAAGTATGTTCTTATTAAGAATTGATTTTAAGATCACTTATCAACCCAAAAAACAACAAGGTTTCTTGGACGCTCTTTCTAGACATTCTAATCTTGCATCAAAAGAAAGAAATATATCTTTTGATCAACAAAGAATAATTCTCTTGAAGTTGGAGCATTTTTTCCTTCGAGTAATAAAATCAACATTGATTTTTGATTTAACATTTTTTAAGTAAATTCAATCAAGTATGTCCTCTCATTTCCTTATCTAGGATATTAAGAATAATTCTTTTAAGTCTCATGATACTTCCAAATTTAAGTTCAAAAACAACCTACTCTATTTCAAGGGACAATTATACATTTAAGAAGGAATGGCATGATTATGTGTTCTTCAAATTTTTTACGACTTTTTTATAACTAGAAAATTTGGATACAATAAGACTTTAGAGCTAATATCAAGAGATTTTTGATAGCTTCAAATGTGTAAGGCAGTCAAAGACTTTGTATAATCATGTGATATTTGTTCAAGATCCAAAATTCCTTATTATCAATCTTATGGACTTCTTTAGCCTTTATCTATTTCAAAACAACCATAGTCTTTTATTTCTATAGATTTTATTATATATCTTCGAGTCTCACGTTTGTGTGATTTAATATTTATGGTAGTAGATTGTTTTACCAAGATGACATATTTTGTATTATTTATAAAATCTATCACAAGTGAAAAAATAACTAAGCTATTTCTTAATAATATCTATCACTATCATAGATTATCTAAAGATATTATATCAAGCAAAAGGATTTAATTTATATCAAGCTTTCAGAGAATCCTTTTTAAGATTTTAATGATAGATATACAACTCTCTTTAGCTTTTCATCCTCAAACTCATGGACAAATAAAATGAGTGAAATAAGTTTTGGAGCAATACTTGAGGTATACTATCAACTACTATTAAGATGATTAGACAACTCTTATACCATTAGCAAAGTTTATGTATAATAATTTGGTACATTCTTCTATTCAAAAAATATCCTGTTTTACCAATTATAGTTATCATCCACGATTTGATACTTTTGACTTTTCAAAAGTTGATAATCTTGCAACAAAAGATTTGGCAAATTGTTTGTCAGAGTTACATGCAACAATAAAGGTGCAATTTAAGGTAGTTCAAAAACGTCAAAAAAATAATTCAGTTGCCTATTGTAAGGAACAACTACAATTCAATGTAAGTGATAAGGTATGATTACTTCTTCGCAACATCAAAACTACTTGTCTTTTTAACAAGTTGAATTACGATTGTCATAATGTAACATAACTAATAAGTAAAAAGGGTGAAGAAATTATTATATTATAAAAGATTTTACTTCAAATATTGTAGCAAATTATCTTAGAAAATAGACAATAGTCCAAAAGAAAGTAAATTAAAGATATAAATACTATATTTTTCTAAATTAGACTTCTACTTATTTTATAAGGACATAAATAAAAGAAAATAAGGTAGATTAGAAAAATAAAAGATATGAGCATATGTAAAATAAAGTTAGGAGTTGATTTTCAAAAAAATTAACTCAAAAGGGAAAAATTTGATACTTGGAGAGGACTAATTATCAACTTAGATTGAAATCAAATCTTAAGGTAAAAATCTAGTATGTACAGTAATTCAGAGGTTCTGTAGAGATCAGAGAATGGAATTGAAAAGCTCATTTAAAGAATTTTTTTAAGCATTAATTTTGAGTGATTTGAGTGTATAATGACTTTGCAAGAGCTTTGCAAAGTCACAATTAGTTTGGATGACTCTGGAATTTCTGAAATAAATAAAGAGTATTATATTTTGGAAAATTTTATAAATTTGGTAGTAGATTTATATTTCAAAATTTGAAGACTTATGAAAATAGTTGTCTAAAGTATATACTATAAGTCTAAGCTTGATCAAATAGTTGAATTGAAGGTAATTAAATTTCAAATAGGTTGAGGTCTTTAAAATTGGACTTTGACCAATAGATAGGATTTCTACAATCTTTAACGATCTATTAGCTAGATTGAGATCAAATTTATGTATGAAAGTAATAGACTTAATTTGCTATATATATGTAAAATTTGAGAATAATTGAATAGTTTGAAAAAGAAATATTGGCATTAGAAGTTCAACAATCAAATTAGAATAGGCAGCCAGCCAATAACTAAATGAATTTAAAGATTTTTCTTCTATTTGATAAGTGTGATAATCTTCAAATTTTTTATACTTGTTACAAATTTATTCATTGAAAAGTATGTAAACATTGAAGTAAGATCAATGGTTCAATTCATAGATATCAAAGTTCTAAATAATACTAGGATTAGATTGAATTGATTAAGGTTTTATTGAGATTTGATTTAAGGTAAGAATATGATTTAGGATTTGATTTAAGATTCAAGATTTGTCTAAGATTTGGTTTAGGATTTAGAATTTGATTTAGGATTTCAAATTTTTTTAGGATTTGGTTTAGGATTTAGGATTTGTCTAGGGTTTGGTTTAGAGTTTAGAATTTGTCAAGGATCTGGTTTATGATTTAGAATTTGTCTAAGGTTTGATTTAGGATTTATAATTTGTCTTAAGTTTAGTCTAAGATTTTAGATTTGTCTAGGATTTGATCTACGATTTAGGATTTAGGATTTATTTAGGATTTCATTGAAGTCTATTAGGATTTCAAGAAGGATTAAATTATAAAGTTGAAATTTATTTAAGATATATTTTGATTATTTAATATTTATTAGGATTTTTTAAAGATTCTTTTAAGATTTATTGTGGATTTTCTTTCAACTCTTTTAAGATTTTTTATTATTTCTCTTGTAATTTTTTTAATATTTCTTTTGAATTTGTTTAAAAGTTGATAAGCATTATTAAGGTTTAATTAGAATTTATTTATTATTCTATTAGATTTAAGATTTTTTTGTAGAAATTTCTATTCTACCTTCTACAGTCAGATGCTTAATGCATTCTTAAGCAAGATTATACATAATACAACACCATAGGCTTAGATCTTTTCTTATTAGTAAACGAGTCAATCCTATTGCTTATCCATTATATCTATGGGAGTTTATGAAGATCCACCTTGTATTTCATGTATCTCTTGTTGAGCTAGTTAAAATAATGAATGTCTTGAAAAGAAGACAAATGCCACATCTTCTTATAGAAGTGGATAATAATTAAGAGTTCAAGGTCGAAGAAGTCTTAGATTCAAGGTAGTGCTGAAATAGATTGAAATATCTTATTCATTGGTGGAGATTTGATATTAATGAATGCATATGGGAGCCAGGAAAGAAACTTACAGATGTAATAAAGAAAATTAAAGCTTTTCATTGTCAACATCTAGCAAAACTAAGATGAAGAATATTAAATCTTTTCTATAAAAGAAACAAGATCAAAAGAAGATATCACTCTAACTTCTATTATTCTTTGTAGTTTTTTTGTATTTATGACACTAAAAAAATGAAAAACTAACAACCAACAAATTCAACTCAGGAGCTTTCATTTGTAGATTTATTAAACAAGACATTGTAATTATTAAAATATTTAAGAAAATAAAATTGAAATTAAGATCTTTAAGATCAATATGTTTTTTCTTAAATAGATGGTGAGATACAACGTTGTCATATTATATGGCATTTGGCTTGAGAATGTATTAGATACGTAGCTGTGGAAGATAAAAAAAAAAATTGCAACATCAAGTCCTAACAACTTTAATAGATTCTTAAAAAAAATACAATTAAAGATTAGCAAATATAATCAAACATCAAATCAAATTCAATCAAAATTTCAAAAGAATTATATGAGAAATAGAAAGTATTCTTAAAGAATCTTTAAAAAAATCATAAAGAAATAATATAGAATTAAAAAATATACTAAAATAGAAATCTTAATAAAATATTAAAATAAAAACCTTAATTAAATCCTAATCAAATCGTAACCAAATCTTAAATAAATCCTAGTCAAATCCTAATAAATCTTAATCAAAATCTAAACAAATCTTAAATAAATCTTAAATAAATCCTAATCAAATCCTAATAAATTTTAATCAAATTCTAATCAAATCCTAAACAAATATTAATCAAATCCTTATCAAATCCTAAAACAATTCTAAACAAATCTTAAACAAATCCTAAACAAAATTCAAAAAAATCCTAGTCAAATCTTAAATAAATCTTAACCGAATTCTAATCAAATCCTAAACAAATCCTAAAAAAACTCTAATCAAATCTTAAATAAATCCTAGTCAAATCCTAAATAAATCCTAATCAAATTCTAAACAAATCCTAAATAAATCCTTACCAAATCCTAAATAAATCCTAGTCAAATTCTAAACAAATCTTAACCAAATCTTGATCAAATCCTACCAAATCTTAACCAAATCTTAATCAAATCCTAAATAAATCTTAAAATTTTTTTAACCAAATCCTAGTCAAATCTTAAACAAATTTTAATCAAATCCTAGTCAAATTCTAATCAAATATTAAATAAATCTTAGCCAAATCCTAAACAAATCCTAACCAAATCCTAATCAAACCTTAATCAAATCCTAAACAAATCTTAACCAAATCCTAGTCAAACTCTAAATAAATCTTAATCAAACTCTAATCAAATCCTAAAGAAAATCTAACCAAATTTTAGTCAAATCCTAACCAAATCTTAAATAAATCTTAATCGAATTCCAATCAAATCCTAAACATATCCTAACCAAATCCTAAATAATCTCAAGTAATTCTTATAGTAGATTTAAACTTTAATAACCAATGAATGAACCGTTGATTTTAACTCAAATTTTGCACACCTCTTCACAATTAAGTTGATAAGAACAAAGTTTTTGAAGAAGATCAAACTCACCAAAAAGAAGATCAATCCTTATATTTGCTCAGATGTTGGCCGACTTCTTTTTTCAACTTGAATGTTTAATCTCTAGCATCAATATCTCCTTACTGAACTATTTGATTGATCTCAAATTTTTCACATACATAGGAAAATAAGTCTATTATCTATACACAATTTTCACTCTAATCCAATCAATAGATTGCAAGAAATCTTAGAAATCCTCACTGGACCTAAAACTCGACTTTCTAAAATTCCAACCCACTTAAACCTCAATAATCCTTGATCCAACCCTTTAATCAAGCTAAAACTCACAACATATATTGAACACATATATACCCACAAATCCTCAAAATTTCACCTATAGATCTATTGCCAAAACTACAAAATTCTCCAAAAAGTATCACCCACTTTATTTTATAAATCCAGAGTCACTCAAAACTCCAACTTTGCAAAGCTCTTATAAAGTCAATACACACTCAAATCTCATTAAATCAATACTCAAAGAAAATCTATCAAGTCAGCTCTTAAATTCTATTCTTCGATCTTCAAAAAATCTTTAGAATCATTATTGGAGCTTGATTTTATGCCTTAGAGTCTCATTTTGACCCTTATTCATAACTGGCCCTCTCCGGGTATCAATATCTAATTATTTTAAATAATTTTAATTATAACTACTCCCAACTTCTTTTTAAAGGTACTAATATTATTTATTTTTCTAATCTAATTTATTTTGCTCTATTTGTGGTCCTACAAAGTGAATAGAAGCCTATTTTACAAAAAAGAAGTATTAGCATCTTTAATTTTTCTACCTCTTGACTATTATTTATTTTTATAAGATAATTTGTTACAATACATTGAAATGAGATCTTCAAAAATATAATATTTTCTTCATCTTTTCACCTATTAGCCATTTTACATCATGACAATGTGTTTGATATCACAACTTTAAAAGAGACTCTGTCTTTGGTGATTTTTTTTGAAGTAGGAATAATTCCTAGCAATATTTCAAATATTTTATTTGAAGAAAGTTATGAAGGCATCAACAAAGAATAAATAATAGAATAGTCTTTTTACCATGGTATGAGATACTATCAATGGCTAAGAAGACCTAACATCCATCTTCGAAGAGAATAAAGATCAAAGTATGTGGCAAATATAATTTCCTACATCTTGGATTTTTTCAATATATGAAGACTATTCCTCATGGAACTCATTTTTAAAAAGGGCTCTAATGTTAAAGATTTACATATGTAGTCTAATAAATATCTATATGATTAAGTAGAAGTAGATAAAAGTAGATAAAAGTAAGTTAATTTCATAATACATTCTAAAACAACTTTCTAGTAGCTTATAGAAGAAGCTAACTATGTGGCACACATATAGAAAACTTGTCTTGCAAGTTAAGATAAGTATCTTATAGAGTCAAGACGTTTTGGAAGTTACATAGTATATTGTCATATAGCTCCTAGTTTAGAGTATATATGGAAGCAAGAATAAAGCCTTCTTCACTCTTATTAATACCTTTCTAATCTTTAGTCTTGTTTCAAGACTTTCTAGTTCTCTTAGTTTTGGCAATAGCCATTCTACTTCAATATTATATCATCTTTAAGTGGTTTTTTAGTTCCTTTCAATGACACAAGAGTGTATTGAAGATTTTCTTTCTTTGAGATTTATATTCTTGATATTTTTTTTAATCTAGAAATATTTTTTCAACCATTGATTTTAGATTGCTAAGAAAAAATTCATATAGAAATTTCTTCAATACAAGCTAGATTGGTTGGAGATGCAATCAAATGAATCCTTTTTCAATGTAAAGTGATCATCTTACACAACATATATTATAATAATAAATATCATGATTAATAATTATAATAGATAATTCTTCAACTATCTTATTGTAAAAAGGTAAGAAAGAGAAAGTTCTCAAATTTCCTATTATCTTAATATAATTTCTTTTTTTATAACTAAGATTGCTTATAATCACTATTACACAATGGTAGTTTTTTATAATAATTAAAGTTGAAAAAAGTCTTACTTATAGTAATATTCAAGTAAGAATTCTTTCTTTAATTATTTTATTTAGTTTTCTTTCCATATCATAAGTGGATTGCAAGTGGAGAAGCTAAAATTTTAATTCTTAATGGATTTGATAAATTAAATTATATTAAGTTGATTGATTTATTGATAGTTATATAGATGCATTGTTCTACTAGATCTAAACAATCCAATCTATCTTTACATATAGAAAACCTTAAAGCAACTATAAAAAAAAATAGATCAAGTTTCAAATAAATAGAGACTCAATAGTTGAATAAATAGTTTTTACTTCGAATAATATAAGTTATTTTTTTTAGATCTATTTGAACTAAATTTAAAAAAAGATATATGACAAGAAGAATTAGAATCTAATTCTCTTGATTTATTAGAGGCAAATCAAGAGAGAGAAGGATCAATAACTTCATTTCTTTCAATGAAATATGATGCAAAATCAACTTTTATCTCTATATCCATCAATTCCTTAGTTAAACTAAGAAATTTGTAAATAATATTTCTTAAGAATTTACAAATAATTTCTTTTTTCCACAACCTCTTTTCATTCAAGGGAACTAGAGATGATGATCTATTAGCATACATAGAGAGGTTTATATCACTTTTTATGATGTATTTAATAATCAATTGGAATTATCATATGATATAATTTTCAAGTATCTTAAAAGATGGAATTTACAAATAATATAGAAATCACCTCTCTTCTTCCTTTCAAACCTTTAAAGATTGAAACATACTCATGATAATATTTTTAGAAAAATTTAGGCTAAAAGTGGGACAAAATGATGCCTTTTTGGCCCTTTTTTATTTGAAATAAGCAAAAGAAGTAGAAATTATCAAATTCATTTGATAATTTGAGCTTATAGTGATTTGATTTGTAAAAATTCTTCTCATGGATGATACTCTTATTCATTTTTTTATTTAAGAATTTAATAGTAAGTGAATAATTTAGGAGATCTTCAAAGAAAGACCACATAATGTAAAAGAGGCTAAAAAAATAGCTTAGATGATTGAAGATATTGACAATCTTTAAGTACAAATGTAGAAAAAAAGAGACCATAGAATATCTAATTTTATCTATATCTATACCTAAAATATAAGAAATTTCAAAGAACATTTGTATGGAGATATACAAATCCAATTTCAACCCATGAACCACTATCTAACACCCTTAGAAGTTAGACTATCTTTCAACCTTTCTAAATTAATATACCAAAATGATAGGAATAGACAAAAGAAAGACTTTAAGAATGAAGACCTTTAAAGCCAATTAAGATTCGAAAATAAGCTTGCCTAACAAATGAAGGCTATATAAGAGAAAATTATTTTTTTAATTAAGAATCAAAATCAAAATCAAGTCGCACCTTCCATAGAATTCAACAGACACACTTTAAGACTTTGATGCACTCAATATGATTAATCAGGGCATACAAGTTAATTTTGCTCAAATCAACAAAATTATTAGCAAAACTAAGGCAAGAAAAAATTGTATATTCTACTTCATAAAAACCAAGGTATGGTGGATTTTGTAAACTTAAATAAACCTCTAATAGTTAGAAATTTATTTTAATTTGCTATGAATGAATTAATTATGTAAATTTTTGAAATTTATAATTATTAATTAATTCCTAATTACTTGAACTTTTATCTTCTTGAGACCCTCAAGTTATTAAGTAAAATCTCTATTGTCAATTCATAATTGCAATAGCATTCTACTTACAATATATATGTCCAAAAACTCTTTT
Source organism: Physcomitrium patens (assembly GCF_059467195.1). Taxonomy (NCBI): domain Eukaryota; kingdom Viridiplantae; phylum Streptophyta; class Bryopsida; order Funariales; family Funariaceae; genus Physcomitrium; species Physcomitrium patens. The sequence continues at coordinate 955,643 of NC_143427.1, read as the reverse complement.
TATTAACTTTTAATTTAATTATTTAATTTTCTTTTTTCTTTTTTTCTTACATTAATTTTCATCTAAAAAAAATCACCTAAGTATAATTTATCATTTAAAAATGACTTTTCATCCATAAATGATTTATTAACTTTTTTTTAGATTTATCTACTAATAATTTATTCAATTTCTTAATTTTCATCCAATATAAAGATCATCTATTTTAATCTAATTTTCTTCTAACTTTATTCATCTATATCTACTTCAATTAATCTAATATAATTTCATCCATCTAGAAGTCTCACTAAGTTATGATATATCAATGTTTTGATGACACTTAATGAATAAAGTTGCCAATGTTGACTGCAAGCTTATTCCTTTGAATGGAAGTCGCAAAATGATAAGCCATATTCAATGTTGTGAAAGTGGTTTTGTTACTTAATACTTCTTCTATAAGTTACAAATTTTTTTTAGAAAATTCTTAAATAGAATGTTAATATCTTTGAGTGTTGCTGCTTATTCAATTTTTATTACTTAAAGCCTTATATTCTTTGGTCTTCTTATAGGACAATTTAAGAAGCTAATTGAATATAGATTTCTTGAATTATTAATTATAATCAAGATTATTTTATTTTCTTGAAACCACTACAAGTCAATTCTTTGCATTCTACTCATCTACAACTACCAATCTCAAAACAATTTCAATGACTATAACATTGTAACTTCATAAACAGGTCTCAATTCACATTCAACTTTCTTAACTATCATTACCTTACTTCTTAAATTTTCTATACTAAAAGCAAGAACTTATCTCATATTCAACGAAATTTTAACTATTATTATGAATTTGTTGTTGTATTATATTTTTTTATAATATATAAAAAATAATTAAAATATATAATATAATTATAAGCCTTGATGTGTATGAGAGTGGTTAGTGAGATAACTTAAATAGAGTTGATATAAAAAAATTTATTTTGAAGATTATCTATTTTGATTATAGTATTTAAATTATATAAGATTTAGATATTTGATATAAATTTTTAGAAAAGATAGGAGCTCAAAGATAAAGATTGAAACTACTAAGAAGCATATTTGGAAGGATGAAAGCAAGATATGGGTAGATGAAGGCAAGGAATAAAGGTCTTCATTCTTATTGATCAAAGGCCATGCCTAATAGGCTTTCAGTAGGCTATCTATGACCATACCACGACTTTTAATAACTTCAAAAGACACATTTGAGAATCAAAAGAAAGAATTATAAATTTTATAGTTTAGACTACAATTTGTGTAAAATATTTAGAAGGTTTGGAATCAGGTTGAATAAATTATAGCCATTTGAAGTTAAGATATCTTTTAAGATATATTATTGCTTTTTGAAGATATAAGAAGTTAAACAGTAGCTTTTGGAGATCAAAAGGTGCGGCCACAAGGATAATTTTAAAACTTATGTCTTTTGCAAAAGAATTATTATCTTTGGATTTTTTATAAAGAAGTTATAAGGCATTGAAGACAAAAATATGTAATTCAAATATAGTAAGTAAGTTATTTTATTAATAGTAATCATTGGAGCCATATCTTAAGTTTTTAAATAAAGTTTTTGTTCAAAATTTTCAAAAATATGAATTATTAGGTTGAAAAGCTATATATTAAAATTTTATGATATTTGAGTACTTACTTTGTGAGATATAAAGAAAATTGCATGCAAATATATGCAAGTAAGGATTTGAAGCTATTGTTAGGATTTTGACAAAATCACAAGATTAATGACAAATTTACAATTGAAATTTGTTTTAATAGTTTTTTAAAGTACATTAGTACTTTATATAAAATTTTAGTTTGTTTAGATGGTTTGATTATGAGCTATAAAGTGTTGAAGTTTGAAAAACAATTACCTAAAGGATATATAAGGATTTAGAATATTTTTATCATATTTTGGATGTTTATGGTACTTAGGACTTATTTTTTGATATAATCATTTTTATAGTGATAATTTTATATATAAAATAATTACTTTCTTATTTTAAAATCTCATTGATCAATTAATCACAACCAAAAGTTTAGTATTTTTTTGACATAATTTTTTCTATCTAGACACCACACTCTTTCTCATAAGAACATAGAGTCAATAGTTTTGTAACATGTCAATATTACCTATATACCATCTACCATAACATCTTAAGACATGTTTAATAGACTTGTCCAACGATGATAACAATGAATTGGAATAAGCTTGCATTATCAATCTCTAAAGACTTTTATTCTCAAGCATTATACATAGCTTTAATGTGCAATCAAGTCTTCAATACTCTCAACAAGCTTCAACCTTTTGAAAATATAAATAGTCCACAATTTAACTTCCACTGTTAGATAAGTAGTGTTGAAATAAGAATAAAAAAGAATAAGTTACCTTGTAGAAGATATTACCTTAGATAAGGTGCTAATAGTCAAAGAGTTGAATCTTGGTGTATAGAACTCATGTTAGAGTTTGTTATCTTACTCATGGAGTAAGATATTTCTCACTTCCAACACCCAATACTTATAGATTGTCATTGTTGCCCATAAGACAACTTTTATACATAAAATCCTTAGTCCTAGATCCTTTGGTATCTAATGTACCTCAAGGGTATCCTATGGTTCTTTGATCCTTTGGTATTTTACTAAGCATAAAGGTATCCTATGCCAAATACTAATTATTCTTACATAGTGTATGGATATTTTCTAATTCATACTTTATCCTCTTGACTTAGACTCTTGGTCCTTGACCTTATCCTATATCCATAGAATGTCCAACTCATGTTAGAGTTTGTTATCTTCTAAATCTCTTTTTTGCATCTAGTTGTTGATGTAGTTATGCTATTACTTGCTACTAAGTGCATTCATGGTCTTAGAGATTGTTATACACTTTAGAATATTGTTTTTGAACACTAGTGGTGTGTTTCTTTGATGACCTACCTCATTGATACACTAACATTGAACTTTCATGTCGTTAAGTTCCTAATAGATCTTCTTATAGTCAAAAGAGGTGTTGTGAGACATTAGAGGTGATAAAAGAGTGGAAAAGCTTGTAAAAGAGATTTTGATAGTATATAAGACTTGTAAGAAGTCTTATAAGTGAAGTTGATAGTGACTAAAGAGTGAAATCACTAATTTAGTTACAAAGAGGGCATTCTAGGTTTCTAAGGCAGCAACACCTTCTTATTGATTTTGAAAGTTCTATCTTTTCTTTTCTTGATTTTCTTTGATCCACCCCTTCTTTAGACATGGCTTCAAGTGGGGGTGAGGGCTTGAGAACGATTGAAAAGTTTAGAGGTGACAACTCCTACCATTGGAAGAAGAAAATAGAGCTGTTGTTGGCTTCATTGGACCTTTGGGACATTGTTGATGAAAGTGAAGAGCCTCCTAGTGATGATGTTGATGTCAAGGTGAAGAAGGAGTATAAACGACATTTTTGTATTGTGGTTCGGCTACTATATGAAAATAATGTAATTGTGTACTTAATATATAATTTATTTAAGTAACATGGTGAGAGCCATGTTAGTAGATTTTAGTTGGTTGTAGAATATAATTTGATTATTGCCTTGAAAAGAGGCTGATTAAAAAGATTACTATAGAATTTATATAACTTTAATTTCTTTTTGATAGTGGCTTTTAAGATTGGTTTTGGTTGATAGTAACTTCTAAATATTTAGAGTCATCGTTATTAGACATTGGTGACCTTTAGAAACTTATTTTGGTTCTTTTATTTGGTGTTTAGAATATAAATTATATAAATCTTATAAGAAAAAGCATTGAAGAAGTATTTTGGTAGCAAAGGGAGTAATTAGGACACTAATATAGATGAATGGAGATGAATGATGAAAATCTCCATTCCTATTGGTCAAAAATCATGACCAATGGGCTTTGAGGAGGCTGCCTGAGGCCATATTAGGGATTAGGGTTAGTGTTTCGAGGGCATTCGAGCTTTGAAGGCTAAGGTCAGCAAGTTTATGTTTTTGTCTATGGTTTTGTTGCAAATCTTATATGATTTGGAGCTAATATAAAGGAGATAAAAGCACTCAAAGGTTAAGGTGTTGATTTGGGAGCTACTGTCACTCTTTTTGACATAACGCACGTGTACAGAAGGCAATGGAAGATTAGTAACTGTGATTGAAGAGAGCACTTTTGCAGCTAGACTTTTTGTACAGTGCTTATTAGATTTTAAGTTATAATAAAGGAGTTATTAGATTTTGAAGTCAACACTTGCAATCTAAGGGTAGTAAGTGACTCGATTTACTAGTGGTTGTGTCTTGAGCTATATCTTGAATAATTTGACAAGGTTTTGGCTCAAAATTTCAAGAAATGGTAATTCCATGTTAATAAATGTTTTACATGAGTTTGATGATATTTGAATATTGGGTTCTTGAGATATTAAGAAAATAGTGCTCGGGTACTTGTAAATTAGGGTTTAGAGCATTTGCTAAGATTTCTTAGATATCAAAAGATCGGAAGTGAATTTGTAGTTGGTTTTTTTCATGATAAAACTTAATAGTAAATTCTACCTATTCTATAAATTTGAAACAAATTAAACAGCTAGATCAAGATTTATGAATTTCTAAAATTTGGGATAAGAAAACCCTTCGCGGAAAAAATATGTTTTGAAAGGATTTTGTTATATTTTGAGTTTTATGCAAAATCAAAAGAGTTTTGGAAGCTAAGATAAGATTTATATAAAGGTTTAAGCTAAAATCTCTATGGCTAGATACCCAATGTATTCCCGGATAGCAAATCACACCATACGACAATGTGAAAAAAAGTCTTTTGGCATGATTGCAAAAAATCTTGATGATGCCAACTTTTCACATGTAATTGCTTGCAATGGACCAACAGAAGCATTGAAGACTCTTTGCAACATCTATGAGAGTAAAAACCTTGTTAATATTCTATGGACAAGGAAGAAGTTTTCAATAGTAAAGATGGAAGAAGGAGATGATTTCATAGCTCATATCAACACGGTAAAAGCACTTGCAAACAAACTAGCAGTTATTAACATGCCAGTTGATGATAGAGAAATTATGTTGATATAACTTATGAACCTTTTTGAGTCCTAAAACTACCTCATTGTGGCATTGGAGTCTATCAATATCAAGGAGCTTACCATGAATTATGTCACATCAAAACTTATACATGAAGTAACCAAGAAGAAAGAAAAGGAAGTTCAAAGTGATTCGGCTCTTTTTTCTAGACAAGGCAAACATAGCTTTCTATACCAATGACATAATTCAAAAAGCAACATAAGGAATTCCTATATTTATGGAAAACTAGGTCATTTTATTAGAAATTGCTACAAGGCTAAGAGAGGAGATGGAAAAAATACAAATAATACTAGTGATAGTTTTGGTGGAGATGATTATGCTTTCATGGCAAGTGAAAGAGCCTCCATGTCTACCATGTCCAAGTGAATTATAGATTCAGGTACTACTAAGCCCATGACACCATACAAGTATTCATTTTACACTTATAAAGTAATTTCAACAACAAAAGTATTGTTGGGAGATAATGGCATGGTACAAGCTATTGGAATTGGCTCCATTGTGGTGGAGATTGTTGTGAAGAATCAAATAAAGTAGATCAGATTAAAAGAAGTCTTACATGTGCCAAAGATGAAGACGAACTTTCTTTTGGTGAGCAAACTTGTATCACATGGTTATAAAGTTCAATTTGACATGGATGGGTTTTTTGTGAAGACATTGAATAGACAATATGTTGCCAAAGGCCTTAGAGATGGCAACCTCTACTTCATCAATTGTAAGAAGGTGAATGAAATTGAAGTGGCGGCATATGCTGATTTTCTACAAAATCAAGATAAGTTTGGCATTTGGCATCAACAACTTGGTCATTTGAATGCCAAAAACATGAAGGAGCTCTAATATATGGTAAGTAGCTTAGATCTTAGTCAATTCAGCCACAATGCTATGACACTAGCTTGTGAAGGTTGTATTCAAGTGAAAAACGAAGGACTTCATTTCCAAGTGGAATTGTAATACATTATTGTATTACATGTTAATTTACTCAGTAATGCATTGGACACTTAGTTGTAGAAGGTAAAATTATGTATCACAAGTAGTCAAGAAATCCTAATAGATTTTATCTGTACAAGCAGAATATAATCTGAATTTCAATTCAAAAGTGCTTAAAATACTCTTCTTAGTAAACTTAACCATACATAAGTTCCAATTTCCTTGTTACTTTCATATTTAAGTAATTTAGATTTTTCTTGTAAGTCCAAATCCAAATTAGTGAGCTTTAGTAAGCTGTAACATCTGATCCGACTATCTACTTGATGTGGAATTTTGCATGCAATTTTCAATATAAGTCTCCTATATGCTCAAGAATTTTTAGCCCAATCTAATGTAGAGATTGTGAGAAAACCTCCAAAAATTGCACTGATGTCACTCAACCGCCAACTTGAAAAGTGAAGCAGAAATCCTAGGAGTGATTTCATCTTTTTCAATCGTTATAAAATAGTCGACCCTCGGGTATCAATCTATCCTATCCTAAGGATTTTTTAACCCAACCTTAATCTCAACTTAACCCTAGTATCAACCATATTAATTATTTACCTCTTCTAATCACATTTCAGAAATTTATGGTCTTTCTAAGATAGTAGAAGAGTCTCTAAAATCTAGAAGGTATAATTACTAACTAACCTTCAACCTGCTAATTTTGAAGATAAGAAAATAACCTAAGAGGCTTTTATAAAAGCCATTGTAGAATAGATATTAATTCTTTTTTAAAAGATATTAGTAAAATATATTAATAGTCCATATAATAGAAAATTCAAAAGGAAGGATGAGTGATTTAGTTCTTAAAAGTGATAAATTATAGAATTATGGTTAGAATTTGGAGAATCAGGGGAAAGTATATAGGAGTTGTAGAAGTTAATTAAGGTGCCAAACTGTAATAGTCATGAGCCGAGGGCCATAGCTATGATAGTGAGAGCCAGGGTAAGCTTGATGCTACCTCTTATCTTTTGTTTGTTATTTTATTTGAATAAGAGGATTGAGAGTTTCTGAATATTGTGAAATGAATTATGGAATGAAAATTTGATTGATATTATTTGAGAAGAAGAAAGATTGAATGTTGAAATCTGATTGTAGTTCAGCAAAGAGAATGAGTCTATGTTTGTGTGAAACACTGTAATGTGAATGGCAGTTCTATGTGAAGAATTTCAGTGATTGGAATGAGGGTAATTGTGTGCTGAAAGCTGTGAGGGCACAATATTACAGTTGGAGATTATGAGGGTGAATATATTGGTAGAAATAGTAGTTATTGGTATGATTGAATTGCTGTAAGGAAGAGACCAATAAGATGAAGGAGGAGATTATAGTTTCCTTGTGTATTTAGGTATTGAAAATAAAGACGATACATTCAGGACGTAATTGATTGTGTGACCCTAATATGAACGCTTAAGCAACTAGTCATTCTCCGTGTTCGAATCCCCTAATATAGGTTTATTCTCATTAGATTAATTTGGAATAAGTAAAACGAGCAATCATAGCCACATTTAGATACCTCAAATTATAATTGAACTAAGATAATTAGATATTAATTAGAAATTTAATTTTGATTATAATTTTATTATATAGTCATATTACATCACGACAATGTGCAACCAAATTATTAGAGATAGATCATTTTGATGTTTGTGGATCAATGAAGATACCATCAATTGGAGGAGCAAGGTACTTTGTGACATTTATTAATGATTTTTCAAGAAATATGTAGATATACATCATTAAAGCCAAGAGTGAGTATTTTTTAAGGTTTAAAGAATTCAAGGCACCTGTGGAGAAGCAGTGTGAGTACTTGATGAAAGTATTGCATACAGACCATGGAGGTGAGTATATGTAAAAGCATTATGATAAATTTTTAAAAAATCAAGGCATTGTAAGACAAACCTCTACTCTTTACACTCCACAATAAAATGGAGTTGCTGAAAGACCAAATTGTACCAATGTAGAGATGATAAGGAGTATGCTTCATGCACAAAATGTTGGGTATGAATATTAGACATAAGCTGTAGTCAATACAAAGTATACAAGAAATAGATGTCCAACAAGTGCACTCACATCAATGACTCTACAAGAAGCTTGGAGTAGCAAAAAACCTTGTGTTTCATACATGAAGATCTTTAGATGTATTGCTTATGCAAAAGTATCAAATTCCATGAGGTCCAAATTTGATGCAAAGACTACAAAATATATATTTATTGGATATTGTGAAGGTACCAAAGTATATAAGTTCATGTATTTAGAAATCAAGAAAACCATTAAAAGTCGTGATGTAGATTTTTTGGAATATAAGAGTGCTTATGAGTACTTGAAAATGTGTCCAAGTGGGAGTAATAGTATGTTTGTGGACACATCTTTAAATTCAGCAATAAAAGAAAAAGATGATGGTGATGATGCTAGTAAAGATGGTGGAATTCCAAATGAAGATGAAAAATCAAAGAAGGTAGATTATGAGGTGCCTACAATTGTAAAAGCCACCAATAAAGACAATCAAGATGTTGAAGATGATGACGGTGATGAGGAGTACCAACCTTTTATTGTGAAGAGACAAGTTTTAAGAAAAAAGAAGATTGCAAGAGCTATTAGAGTGCATCAAGATAAATCTTCATCAAGTGAAAGGAGATATCCTTTGAGAGATCGAAAACAACTTGGTGTATGGTAGAATAACCACATCTTTCCTCAAATAAAAGAAGAACATGGCAATGTTACACTCCTTGCTAATCTATTGAGTTTGTATGATGTAATGAAGTCCACAGATACTATGAAGTGGGAGAGGAGTAAAAATCATTCATGGACAATGGAACATAGGAATTCAACCAACTTCCACCAAATCAATCCTCAATTGGTTGTAAGTAGGTGTTTAGAACCAAAAGAGATGAAATAGACAATGTTGTGAGAAATAAAGCTAACTTGGTTGCCAAAAAATATTCATAAGTTGTTGGAGTTGATTTCAATGAGACATTTGCTCCCGTGGCCAAATTTACCACTATTAGAGCCATCGTGGCAATTGGAACAACAATGGACTTGGAGATGCATTAAATGGATGTAAAGACGGCTTTTTTAAATAGAAATTTGGAAGAAGACATCTACATAGATCAACTTCAAGGATTTGTTGAAGATGGCAAATAAGACTTTGTTTGTAAGTTGAAGAAATCCTTATATGGGCTCAAGAAATCTCCAAGGATATTGTACCAACGTATTGATACATTCTTTATGAATGAAGGGTTTGTAAAGAGTGAAGTTGTTCATTCATTGTATGTAATACAATCAAATGAGTTCATATTAATTGTCATCCTCTATGTTGATGATTTGATCATCTCAACCAACACTATGAAGATGATGGATTAGTTAAAAATAAAGTTAAAAAAAGAATATGAAATGAGTGATTTGAGAGAGCTTCATTATTGTTTAGGAGTAGAATTTGTGAGAGATTGTACTAAGAAGATCATTACAATGAGCCAAAGTAAATACATTGAAGAAGTACTAAAATGATTCAATATGGAGTAGTGTAAGCTTATTGGAACACCTTTAGAAGCCAATTTGAAGTTGATGAAATTTACGGAAGAAGAGTTTACTGAAGTTGAATGACAAATACAAGGTGCTCCATACAAGGCAGCAATGGGCTCACTTATGTATGCAATGGTTGACAGAAGAGTGGATCCAGCATATGCAGTGAGTGTAGTGAATAAAGACATGTCAAAGACTGGACCAATTCATTGGGCAACCATCAAAAAGTTCATGAGGTACTTAAAAGGTACTTTGAACTTCAAAGTATGTCTAGGAGGTGATAACATTACTATGCATGGTTATTATGATGTGGATTGGGGTAGACATGTAAATGATAGAAGGTCAACAATGGAATAAGTATTCTTTATTGAAGTAGGAACAATTTCATGGAATTGAAAAAGACAACCAACAATTGTAAGGTCAAGAATGGAGACAGAGTATATGGCAGCAAGCCATGGTGTAATGGAGGCAATATGGCTAGGACAACTTTTGGAGGACATTGGAGATGTGAAAATGGAAGCAACTCCAATAAAAAGTGATAAATAAGAATGTCTTGCAATTACAAAGAATCCAAAGCATCATTCAAAGACCAAGCACATTGACATTCAACATTACTTTATAAGAAAGAAGATTGAAATGGGAGTGATTAATATGAAGTATTGTAAAATGGAAGACATGCTTGCTGATTTTTTGACAAAGACAATAGCAAAGGATAGACACCACATGTTGACGAAGGCATTAGGATTGAAAGTCTTTTAACTAATAGCAAAGTGGGAGCATTGAAGTAAGAATAAAAAAAAATAAGTTATCTTATAGAAGATATTACCTTACGTAAGTTGCTAATGGTCAAAGAGTTGACTCTTGGTATATAGAAAGGGTATCTTATGGATATAGGATAAGGTTAAGGACCAAGAGTCATAATCAAGAAGATAAAATATGAACTAAGAAATATCCATAAACCATATAAGAGTAATTAGTATTTGGCATAGAATACCTTTGTGGTTAGTAAGATTCCAAAGGATCCAAGGATCATAGGATATCTTTGAGGTACATTAGATACCAAAGGATCCTAAGACCAAGGATCTTATGTGTAAAAGTCAATAAGTGGAAGTTATCTTTTAGAGCAGCAACGACAACCTTTAAGTATTGGGTGTTGGAAGTGAGAGATATCTTACTCTATACTCTCTTTATGTACAACCTTGCTGATGCTATGTGTTGTGACTTCAAAAGTCTATTTCTTTAATAAGTAATACTATAATATAATAATAATTTATAAATCCATAATTATAATATAGCTACCAAATTAGAGGGGGGAAGGTATAAAAAATGAAAGGAAATGAAACTTTAAGATTAGAATTAGTGAAGATCAACTACCTTCGTAGAGCTCTATCATGATCAATGCAATGCATGTGGTGTGGTCCTTGCTATAGAAATACCATATTGCCTTTGTAGCACCTAATGTGCTATTATTTTTTATTATATAAATCACAAGAAATTCTTTTTATTGTCATTAAAAGAAAAAATAAGAAAAAAAAGATATGATTTTCTGAGTACAAAGCTTCAATAATTCAAAAAAAATAAAAAAAATAAAAAAATACAAATTATGATTGATCTACATAGCACTATCCTATTGCACAAGAAGGAGCCTTGGTTTTATTAAACTTTATGCATTGCTTCTCAAGGACAACATCTAATTTTTGTATTTAGATAGTAGTGCTAGAAAACTATCAATAATAAAAATCTCTTGAACATGACTATTAATTTGAAACTTCATTGATGAGGTCCTACTATAAAATCTAATAGCTACTTTGCATTATTACTAGCTTCTTTTGTTATATCCAATTTGCAACAAAAAAAAAATCTTAATTATCTTATAAGTAAAAAGATTATTGATGCTCTTTTAAAACCAACCGTACAATGATATGATTCTTTTGAATATATCTTAGCTATTCAACTAATACTTCTACGTCCACTTGATTACAAAAAAAAATAAGATATTGGATATTACTCAAGAGCCACCAATAACATTGACAATGACAAAATGATAAAATGGAAGCAACTAATAGCAATTGTGACACTAACCACTGCATATATTTTACACTACCCAAAATAAAAATAAATATAATCATTATTGATGCTTACGCTCACACCTAATATACTAGATTTTGCTGCTCATTTGTGAATTCAATCAATACATCATAGCTAATAGATTAATTAAAAATATAATATTAAATCATTTTATTATACAAATATTAAGATTAAATAATCTTTTTGACTATTTAATTATTCATTATACTTTTAAAGTATTTATAAGTTACAAAAGTCTTATTGGAAGAAAGATCATAAAAAAATAATCTTAATAAGTCTTAGAGGCAATTTTCTTAATTAATTTAATATTTTTGTTCATTTTTAAGTATTAAGGATTAATTATTGTGATCAATTCCTTTGTTGGCCTTTTATTTGTACTTATTACTTATTTAAATCGTATCAATGATTAGTTAGTAGTTAGAAGAAGCTTGAAAGAAAACTTCATATCTTTCAAGTTAATTATATAATAAATAGGATTTTTAGTACATGTAAATCTATTTAATTACTATGAAAAATAATAAATATAGAAAAATATATTCTTAAATAGATATTATCATTATAAAAGTATTATATGAATTTATAGAATTTATTTAGAAGATTTTAAGACCTCTGTAAAATTGAGTTTTACTACCTTGGGAGCCATTATGAAGAAATGAAGTAAGATTCGAAGGCCATACAAGGTTCTTAGGCTAATTAGGTGTTTTTAAATACCATGGTAAAGTCAAAATTTTAAAATTATGAGTTTTACTAGTAGAAAATTAGAAGACCAGCAACTAAACTAATCCTTGTAGAAATGGAAGTGCACAAGTTCCATATAGATTGTAGCATCTTGGATGTGGATAGGAAAATAAGACTAAGGCCTTGAGGTCTCTCTTAACACCCATATAAACTATTTATAAGCCTTAGTGAGGCTTAAACTCTTAATCTCTTAAACAAATTATCCTTGAGGTAAAAATTATTTACTTAAATTTTCTATTATTTATATTCTATCTTTAACCTGTTATAACTTACTCATAGTAATTTGAATTTATATGATTTTTATATCATTAAAAATATTAAAAATATATATATCTAAATATAATTTTTAATTTTATTTTTTATTGGATGAAAATCTAATAAACAGATTGTGACTAGTTTTGTAGTGTATAATTGCTTGATTAAACTTGTTTCACTTCTTTTGTATTATTCTTCTTTTTTTTATTGTTTCTTGCTACTTCCACTTTACACCACCAATTAAAAAAACTCTTAAATAAATTTATCTTGTAATTTGGGTTGAGAGAGAAATTTACCTTCCCATAAATGGTACATTTGCTGAAAGATGGTGCTTCTAATGGTGTGTGTTAATGTAAAGTTTAATGTTGTGATTTACCTTGCTTAGTTTTGTTAAGTGAAAAATTCAGATAGGTTTTCATTATTTATAATTTCTCTACATTTCTTTCTTATTAGTGTATAAAAAGTATTTTAATTTTTCAATTTATAATATACTCAAAAACTTCATTATTGAGTTGAAAGTTGATTTACTCTCAAGTTTTTATCAATCAATTTTTATAAGTTGTATCTTTGAAATTAAAACTTTTTAAGATTGTGTATCTTCATGTTAAGCTATTACATATTTAATTTGGACTTGATTTGAATTTGTAGTGAAGTTTTGATTAGAATAGGATTTATTGCTTTGATAGTTTTATGTACCCCATGTTTGAAAAGGTATTTCTTAGTGTTTGTTGGCTATTTAATAGTCGAAATTTTTAAATACAAGCATCTTAAAGTTGAGATTGTAGTGGTACAAAATTCAAAGCTATTGAATCAAAATTGAATTTGTGGTAATTTTTGGAGTGGAAAGGGGTTGTTGCATTAAGTGGAACACAATTAAGATTGATGATTTCTATCTCTTCAATCATTTACATTATTGAATTTATGTTATACTTTTAAAATTTATATTTTAAGTTATAATGATAAAAATAAATTAAAATTAAATATTAAAATTAAATAAATAAAATAATAATAAAATAAAAAATAAAAATTAAAATATTATCATCAAAATAAATAAATTATTTTATTGATTTATAAAAACTTGATTAAATTAATATTTTAATTTAATCTCAATTTTTTTCTTAAATTTTATTTTTACTTTTTTTTTATTTCATCTTATCTTATTTTATTTTTTTCTTTTTATTTTTACTTTTATTATTTAATTTTATTTTTTTTTATCTTTAATTTTTTAGTTTATTTTTATTTTTTTATTTAATAATATTATTTTGATTTTATTTATAAGCATAATAAATTTATGTATTGACTTAAGTTAATATATTTTTATTTATCCATTAATTTATTTTTCATATAATATTCTTATTTTTAATTTTAAGTAATATTTTATTAATCTAATATTAATGTAAATATTATTGGGTGGTTTTTTTGACGTTTATTATCACTTCTAAAGCATAAGGAATGAAATTCAAGTACAAATTAAATATAAAGATTAACCTTAGTAAGTTTGAAACCTTAGCTTTTTAAATTATTTAAAATTTTAGACATGCAAGGAAGGAGTACAGCTTTGAAAAATTAAGTAGATTTCAAACCTTAGCTCTTTATTTTAATTCAAATTTTAGATACACTTAAAAAGAAGCATGGCCGGATTTGCTATTTTTAAAGATAATATCATAACTATTCTATCACCCTGTAGTGTAATTGAATACTAAAATATTCAATTAAATGCACCAAGAATTTTTCCAATCTATTTCTTTTTGTAAAGAACATCTTGTTGTGTTGTGATAGGTGCTTTTAATTTTTAGATATTTTGTGAAAAATGAAGTTAGGTTGATGGTTGGTATGACTTCTTTCAGGTGTTGAATCTATACTTGTGGAAAGTGATGACCTCTATGAAGCAAAGTTGGTTATTGCATGTTGTCCTATAAGTTGCCTTATACTTGGTCCATCTGATTTTTGTGATAGCCACGTATTAAAATTTTAAACTATTTGTACTACCCTTGGCCTTGTTTTTCAATTTTTAAATTATAAATTAAGTCCAACTAATGGATAATTCCACCATATTAAGATCAATACGAGATCTTAATTTGATACTTAGTTGGACCTCGTACATTACTTATATGAAAGATTTAATTATTGAGTGAGACCACTAATTTGATATTAGCACAAGATCTCATCTTAATATATAATGAAGTCATTTGCTTGACAAATAGATAAGAAAAAAAAGGATTCTATGTTATTTCACAAAATAAAAATAAAAATAATTTAAAATCTACTTATTTTGCTTTAAACCATTAATTAAAACTTTTATCTTAAGAAATATAATTATTTCTTATTAATGGTGCAAATCAAAAGAAAATACTTTCATATAGAAGTGCGCCTATGAATCCAATTTGAATAAATCCATCAAGATATTGGAAGGAATGCAACCTTAAATAAAGCTTGACTTGTTACAAAAATCTTCATAATTTTGATCTTGTTCCATCAAACTTATTAAGAATACTAATTCTTATCTCTATCATATTTATAGAAGTAAAAAGTTTTATATTTGGTTGTAAAATAAATCCAATTGCTTCTTTCAACTGCAAAACTTTTTGTCAAAGATTTTGAATTTCCTCCATAAGCATAAGATTATTATTTCTATGGTTGGCGCTAGTGATGCATGAAATTTCCACTCTAAAAATATTAACAAGTTTGTCAAGATTTCCAATAGTTTTAAATCTATTTTCATTTCTACTAAATGTAGCATCGTTAATTTTTCTTTCCATTTCAAACAACTTAATAAATCCACAAGTCAAATTAGAAGAAGATAATCTACAATCTTTAATATCAAATGAAAATTTCTACAAAGAGAGTAACCTGCTCTTTTTAAGAAAAAAATTAATCTTAGAAAATTAAATAATTTTTTTATAGATAGATGATTTGAAATCTTTAAAATATAATAATAAAAGTAAGATAATCGACTTATTTTTTAAAATAAGATAAGAATAATAAGTTAGCATTCTTGTTGAACTATCAAAGACATGAATTTTAAAAATGAAATCCTTATTATACTCTTATATTACTCAAAAAGACTAGAAACTCACTAAAGAGAATAGTATATTAAACTAGAATGGCAATTAAAAAACTAAAAAAACTAGAAAGTCTTAAAATAAGACTGAAGACTTAAAAGATGTTAACAAGAGTGAAAAAAAGCTTCATTCTTTTCTCCATATATATTCTTAACTAAGAGCTACATAGTAATGTCTTATAGGAATGTTATCATATTACGTGTTATTTTGCTCAAGAATGCACTAAGCACCTAGCTATGGAAGGTGAGATTGTGTTTCACAAGTATCCAAGAAACCCTACTAGGTTTTACCCATCCAAGAAGAACATAATCTAAATTTCAATTCAAAAGTACTAAAAACACTCTTCTTAGTAGCCTTAACCATACATAAATCTCAATTATCTTATTACTTTCATATTTAAGCAATTTAGATTTTTCTTGTAAGCCCCAATCGTAATTAGTGAGCTTTAATAAGCTCTAACATCCAATCTAACCATCCACTTGATATAAAATTTTGCATGCAATTGTCAATGTAAGTCTTCTATATGCTCAAAAATTGTAAGCCTAATTCAACTTATAGATTTTGAGAAAATCTCTAAAAATTGCATTGATGTCACTCAATCGCCAACTTGAAAAGTTATGTAGAAATCCGAGCAATGATTTTTCCCTTTCCAACCATTAAATTTGACTCAAAATTGGTATGTAGCTTGATCTTCAAGTCCTTAAATACCATGCCAAATTTCACCTTGATCCAATTGATAGATCTCTAGATATTATAGAAACCCTATCCAACTTCACAATGCCAACTTTTGAAACCCTCTTGTGCTAAAAACTCAATATCTCTAAACTACAGTGTTAGATTATTACAAAATTTTATAAAAACTTAGCACATCCAATAATCCAAACAGTATCAAGTTTTCAACCATAGATGTTATACAAATTACACAAATGAGCCAAAATAGCTAGTCCTAATTATATTATATAAAATCCAAATCACCAATACAAACCTTGATTTTGAATAATAATTTCTAAGTCTTCAAAAATCCTCCAAAAACAATCCTTATGCCACTGAAAAGAACTTCAAGCCAGCTCTCAAATCCTATCTTTCAATCCTCAAATGAATCCCTATTTTGCCCTAAGCCGTCATATTAGTGGCTAGAGGTCTGATTTTGATCCTTTCGAACAAACGGTCGACCCCCGGGTATCAATCTATCCTATCCTAAGGATGTTTTAGAACAACCCTACTCTCAACTTAATCTTAGTACCAAATATACTAAAAATTTATACTTTTCATAACCTAATTTCATCAATTTATGGTCTTTCTAAGATAATAGAAGAGTCTCTATAACCTAGAAGGTAAAATTACTAACTAATCTTCAATCTACTAACTATTAAGATAAGAAAATAATCTAAGAGGCTTTTATAAAAGTCATGTTTAGATATCTCAAATTATAATTGAACTAAGTTAATTAGATATTAATTAGAAATTTAATTTTGATTATAATTTCATTATATAGTCGTAATATAAAACGACATCCACCCCCTCCTAACCTACACGTCCTTCGGCATGCACCAAATGAACGATATGTTATAATTGGCATCACACCATCTCTTCATTTTTTTCATCCATTTCTATTTTTACCATCCTCTTCAAAATAATTTTTTTCTTCAAAAATATCAATATCTTCAGCATGATCTTCCATATTGATTTTTCTATCTTGTCTTTTAAAAATCTTTACTCATTTCCTAGCAATAGGTATTTTCAACCTTGTACCATCTAATTCCTTTAATGAATATGTGGCATTATCATAAACCGTTACTACCACATATGGTCCAAACCAACATCTTGAAAACTTTTGCATAGTATTATGTTGGTTATCTAGACTGCTATCATAAACAAGTATCCATTCACCTTCTTCAATTGCTCTAGGTTTCAATCGATGTTGCTTATCAAATCGAGTCTTACTTCCTAACCTTATCTTTTGTAACCTTTTAAATGTTAGTTCCACATCTTCTGATCTTTATTCAAGTTGTCGGATTCTAATGGCTAATAATTCTTTCCTTTTCAACCAATCTTCACATGGTAGCCAATTCCAAGTTGGCATATTTTCTTCAATTGATATAATTGATTTTTGACCTATCATAAGTTTTAGTGGCATATATCTTGTCATCGAACTATGTGTTGTTCGATTAGTCCATAATACATAAGGTAGAAGTCGAGGCCATTCTCTCATTCTTCCATTGCAAGCTTTAACCAAGGCTTTTACAATTGGTGGATGCCCACGTTCACTCTTTGCATTTTCCTCTGGATTATAAGCAAAAGTCAATGATAAATTAATCCCACATCTCTTAGAAAAATCACGAGCTTCATGTTCATCCAATTCTCCTCGATCTGAAGTGATCTTTCTCACACATCTACAATGACAAATAACTTCCTCAAGTAAAAACCTACAAATTCCCTCTATGGACTTTGTTCTTAGTGCCTTGTCTTCTACTTTGTTTGATAAAACTTCAGAAGCCAAAACTAAATATCTCATTTTCCGTAGTTCCATCGGCATAATAAGTAAATCCACAACCCATTTAAAATGAATAGCCAAAGGATATGTTGGATGCAACCCATCTTGATGTCGTATATTTGAATACATCTGAAAAATCACACAAGATTCTACAAACAAAGTTACATCTCGATACATATTCTTCTACCAATATCGTTCCTTTATTTTAGCAAAAGTAGCCCAAATTCTTCTATGTTTTGCCAAAGACTTTCATGAAACTCCTTGAGTAGTTTTTGTTGATCTTCTTTGGTACCTACTACTCATCTTGGCATTCCAATTTCTTTCTTTGGTCTCTTCCATAAAAACCCTTCTTGAATCAAAAATCCATAAGCCTTCTTTTTTATTTGATTAAATTTTTCTATTGACCAATTCTCTTATTTAGTCAAGGTATTCAGATAAAGACCAATTTCTAGTAACTCTCATTCATAAAGCTCTTCAAAAAACATCTTGTCTTCCTTATTAAGATTTGATATTGAATAGAATTTTGTTCCAACATCATCAATATCTTCAACCATCTCGTGTTCTCTTTCATATACTGCTCGAGATAACATATTTTCTATCAGATTGTCTTTACTCGTAACATGTCTATATTCAGGATTAAGTGATTTGATATAAAAAATCCATCTCAACATCACAATATCTGATATTGTATACTTAGTAATCATTCCAAGTAAAGGCAAACAATCTATTTCAATTACCACCATAGCTCCAATCAAATAATCCTTTTTAGCTTTCATAGTTGAAACAATTTTCCATAGTTCTCTTTTTACCTGTGAATATGCATGTTGGCGAGTACTTAAAACTTTAGTTCTAAATTGTACTGCAAATCTGTATCCATTTAAGTCATCTTGACCTACATCCCATCTAATGGCAATTGGACTAGTATCCTTAATAAGAATCACTGATCTATTGTACTTATAGTTAACTTTTCTCAACATTAGAGGCAATATCAATAATTTCTTTAATCTTTGCACTACTTTAACATGCTTTTCTTTCCATTTAAATGGATAACCTTTGCATAAAAATTCATACAATGGATCCGCTATGTGAGCATAATGAAGAATCTAAATACAATAAAAGATACATGCACCTAAAAACCTACGAACCTCTGTTAAAGAACTACAATCCTTTTTCATTCTCTCAATAGCATCAACTTTAGTCGGATCTGATTTTCTTCCATAAAATCTACATAAATACCAAACAATCACAACCTCTTATATTCTAAATTTAGATTTTGTACCTAATAATGAAAGATAAACTTTTTCAAGCCAAATCAATATTTTTTTATAATCTTGTATATGATCAACAACATACTTGCAACACCCCCTCTTATCTAAAGTTTCATCCTTGTTTTCTTCTTTGAACCCTTTTATAGGAACATCATCTAGAAAAGGCATAGTCTTCTTAGGAATAAAATCTCTCAATACTTTATTCATCTTGTTCATCATATGTGCAACTGAGTTGATTGTGCCTTGAGAAAGAGTACATATTCTAACTAATCCAAGTGGTATTCTCATTGTTGTCATATCTCTACTTCCTTCTCCAAGTTGAAATTGGTCATAGCTCGAATACAAATCACCCATTGAATAGATTGTCCTTTCTACAAACGACTCAGCAAATTCATCTACTATAGGTCCAATTTTTGTATTCTTGATAGTTATTACATTCACTGGTTGTATATCTTGAATAAAACATATTGATCCATTTTTCTTAGGCATTGTAAACCATCGACTAGAATATGGTGCAAAAGAGGGCTCTAAAATCTTCATCTTTATCTTTTCTTTTAATAATTCCATCAAGCTTAGTAAATGTGCCCTTGGTATTCGAATTGGCCTTTGATTCCAAGGTACATGTTGTACAATGAAAATAACCATAAGTCTTATAATATTTGGATCCAACACTCAATTTCATAAGATTCAAAGGCAAATGATCTACTTTGTTTTGCCAACATCTCTTTAAAGCAAGTAATTTCCTCTAGCAATCGAGAACCATCAGAACCAATCTTCAATTCTTCAAAAGTCTCTTTAGTAAACTTATGCCCATCATTCCTTGGATCCCTCAAGCTTCATTCTCTTGATGCTTCTCTCATTTGTTCTTTAGAATCTTCTAGCAAAGGTCCAGCAACCGGTTTAATTTTTTTATCTACTGTCTTCTATTTTGTTTCAACTATAACCTCCAGTGTTTGAAAAGATTCAATCATATCATTAACTTCTCTTAAATAAATTGATATAATTTTATCATCATTACCTAATTCAATAGATGCAATCAATTCCAAAAGATCCTCTAGTCCATTTTTTTCATAAATACTAATAATCTTTTTATTATCTTCTAATATTCCTAATCTATATAATTTTTTTATAATAGTACTTAATTCTTTTTTTTCTTTTCTTTTTAAATCATCAATCTTCATATTCATAATGCTTCCATTTTCAAAAATGCTAATAAATCTTATGTTAAAGTACCTACATCTGACAAGAGCACCTCTCCTTTTGTACTTCTATAATCTTGCTTTATAGTAGTACTGTCAAGGACAAGAACTGGAGGAAAAAACAATTTAGACAAGTGAGCCTTTATTTAAAGACATGTAATAAAATATAAACAAAAAAGTATGTATATTGAAAGAGAAATTGGAATGGCTATTGCCAAAAGACAAGAAAACTAGACACCCTTGAAACTAGACTAGATGCAAGAAAGGAGTTGACAAGAGTGAAGAAGGCTTCACTCTTGTCTCTATATATACTATCTAACTAGGGACTATGTGGCGACGTTCTATAGGACCTCGAATATGTGTTGACTTTGTAGGACACATGCCTTGACTTACAAGGCAAGTTTTTTTATGTGTGGGCCACAAAGTTAGCTTGGTCTTCAAGCTAACAACATGTGTGGCACATGGCCAACTTGTTGACTACGTTTTTAATCCAAAAAGTCAATTAAAGACACTTATAAAATCAAAGCAACATCTATTAAGCTTCTACGAAGCTTCTATATCAAATACTATAGAATTAACTTACTTTTACTTTTTTTTACTTACTTCTACCTATTTATACATGTAATTATTGGCTTACATATGTATGTCTGTGATATCACCCCCCCTTCTAGGGACGAATTCTACGATGACCAGTAATCATATGTTGAAGAAATCTATGATGCGGCAAATTGTATTCACCACATGCTCTGATCTTTGTTCTCTTCAAAGATGATTGATAGGGCCTCTCAACCATCGGTAGCATCCATACCAAGATAGGAAGACCACCCAGTTATTTGATCATTGTTGAGACCTTCATATTTTCCTTCGAATAAAATATTTGGAACACCATAAGGAGTTGTTCCTACCTCTAGTAAAATCATCAAACATCGGGAGTCCCTTCCAAGGTCGTGATACCAAATGTGTTGTATTTTACTATCTATTCGAAGAAAAATATGTTGTTCTTGAAGATCCTCATCTCAATTGCGTCGTCTTGAAGGTTGTGACAATCGTAATGTCTCGTCCGATAGGTCAGCAAAAAAAGGCTCTTGAATCGAATCCATTGGTTGTTGGTTCTCCATCACCCAAGCATCACAACTACAAAGAAGCTATAAACAAGGATTGAAAGTAGAATGTTATCTTGCCTAGATCTTGTTTTTTTTATAAGGAAGATTTTTATCTTGATTTTGATGGATGTCGTCGATGAAAAGCCTCCATCGCCTTTGCTATATTTACAAGATTCTTTACTAGGTCCCATGTACGTTCACTAATATCATATCCA
The DNA here is from genome assembly GCF_059467195.1 of Physcomitrium patens. Taxonomy (NCBI): domain Eukaryota; kingdom Viridiplantae; phylum Streptophyta; class Bryopsida; order Funariales; family Funariaceae; genus Physcomitrium; species Physcomitrium patens. The sequence goes on along the minus strand of NC_143427.1, from coordinate 933,682 downwards.
CACCAATGGATAAGGTATTCTAATTTATTTTGGAGTTCCCTTGAATCTAAGACTTCTTTTACTTCAAACTCTTCATTATTGTCCACTTCTATAGGAGGAAGTGGAGCTTGTCGTCTTCTTGATATATCCACTGTCTTATATGGTTTAAGAAGAGAAACGTGGAATACTGTAAGAAAACTCTATCAATGGCAAAAGCGTTATCCAATCATCTTATTGGTAGTTAATGGTATATCTTAAATACTACTCCAAAACCTAATTAACATGCTCCGTTTGTCCATCAGTTTGAGGATGGAATGCTGAAGATAGTTTTATATCTACTTTTAGAATCTTGAAAAGACTCCACCAAAATCTTGATACAAATGGAGTTCCCCTATCTAATATAATGTCTTTGATTAATCCTTGATAGTGATAGATATTGTCAAGAAAGAGCTTAGCTGTTTCTTCACCTGTGATAGATTTTATACATGGTACAAAATGTGCCATCTTGATAGAATGATCTACTATTACGAATATAGAGTCATAAGAACATGAGATTGGAAGGTTCGTGATGAAGTCCATAGAAACAGAAGACCATAGTTTTTATGAAATGGGTAATGGCTAAAAAAGTCCAAAAGGTCAATGACGAGTTTTTAATCTAAAGCAAATATTACATGATTGTACAAAATCTTTGACTACCTTCCACATTTGAGGCCACCAAAAATCCCTAGATATCAGCTCCTAAGTCTTGTTGTATCCAAAATGTCATGCTACTGGGAAGTCGTGATGAGTTTGAAGAATACGTAAACATTCTTCTCTTTCTTAAACATATCCGCATCCTTCGAAATAGAGTAGGTTGTTCTTGAACTCGAATTTAGAAGGATCATGAGATTTAGAAGAATTATTCTTGATATCATGAACAAGAGAGTCTGAAGACATACTTAATTGGACTTGTTTCATAAAAATTGAATCTACAATTAGTGTTGATTTTATTGCTTGAAGATGAAATTACTCCGGCTTCAAGAAAACTGTTCTTTGTTGCTCAAAAGCTGCATCTCTTTCTTTTGGTGCAAGATAAGAACGTCCAAACAAGGCATTAGATAAACCTTGTTGTTTTCTTGGTCGATAAGTGATGATGAACTCGAATCTTGATAAAGACATGCTCCAACGAGCTGTTAGGGACATAATCCTTAGAAGCTTCTAGAAACAAGTTTCTAGAACCTTCTAGAAGCAAGTCTCTGGAACCTTCTAGAAGCTTCCTAGTTGATAGAAGTTGCTTGAGAAGCTTCCTAAATAGAAGTATATATTGGAATCGAGGCTGAAGAGTTCTTCTGTCTCGACAACACATCTCTTGGAGCTCTAGTTCACCTCTCTGGTGTTGTTCTCATCTGATTAATCTAGTTCTTGCCAGTTCTTCCTGAACTTCTTGTTAGATCTCGAATCTGTATTTCTGTGTCCATGACAATTTGTCAAGACTGTAGTCACCTCAGATATCAGAGCAAGTTTCTTCTTTGTTAGAATGTGGATTACCCCTCTGCTTGGAAGTATACTAGTATTTTAGAGGTTACAGATTACCCTCCTCTAAACTGATACTTCTTTTGTTACAATATTGGAGTCTTATTCTTCTTGGAGAGAGTGGATTACCCCTTTTCTTAAAGCTCTTAAGGCATTTTAGAGGTTGCGGAGTACCCTCCTCTAAACCAATATTGTCTTCTTGTAGAGTCATTTCTATCCTTCTCTTAGAATGGCCGGGGACCAAGACATTAGTATGACGGAAAGTTCGGAGTCCAAGTTGCATGCTATCATGAATGCCCTTGCTATGTTATCGCAAAGAACTACAGAGATTGAAGGAGTCGTGGCAAGGCTTCATAATGATGGAGCATCTGAGATGGCACAATCTAGGTTGCACCAGCTTCAAACTTCTATACTTGGAGAAGCAACTTTACCATCTTGTTCGACAAGCACCGCTGGTTCTACAACATAAAGAGCTTCAAGTTAACCTTTCGAACAAGTTCGATGGTACGCATTCTAAGTTTTGAAGATTCGTCAACCAAATCAGGTTGATAATAGTTCTATAGCTCGAACGCTATCTAACAGAGGAATCACGTGTTGGGCTTGTTGGAACCTTACTTACAGGACAAGCTCTATCATAGTTTGCTCTTTTGTTTGAGAAACGATCGTCCATACTAAACAACTTTGAAACCTTTTTGGAGGCGTTTGCGGAAGCATTTGTTGAACACGACAAGGTTCGATGGGCTACAACAAAGATCCGATCACTATGACAAGAGATGCGCTCTACATCAGTCTATGCATCGAACTTCAGGCAATTAGTATGCGACATCAATTGGAACGAAGAAGCGTTGATGAGTCAATTCTATTGGAATTTAAGGGACGATGTGAAGGATTTGCTGTTAACTCTTTCTGATCCACAAATGCTCAACGAAGCTATTAGCCAAGTTGTGAAGTGCAATAACCGCCTATTCTAACGCCACCAAGATCAACGTTTAAGACAACATACGATTCACCAAGCCTTAACTTTGTCGGCAAGCAGCATGAATTCACATTCAGAGGTAGAAGACATGCAAATTGATGCGGTACATGTCAAATCCCTTACTCTAGAAGAAAAAAAACGGCATATGGAAGAAGGTCTATGCTTGTATTGCGGTGAAGAAGGCGACAAAGTTGAAAATTGCCCCAAGAAGCAAAATCGACATATTGTTAAGACTAGGAGTGCGTTTATTTAGGAAAATGAGGATGTCCAATCACAATAGGAACCGTGTAGATGGAAAGTGAAATATCGCAATAACAACCAGGTTCCTTTCTTTCCGCTCAACCTGCCCTTTGTTTTACAATCCCTTTACTTATTGGCCCTCAAAAACTAAAATCCTTAGCATTATTAGATTCAAGAGCATCTGCTTGTTTCTTAGACAAAGAATTTGTGAAGCATCATAAGATCCCTTTAATACAAAAATCCAAACATGTTCACGTTGAGGTCATAGATGGACGACCTTTATTGTCTGGTAGTGTCACCCATTAATCAGAACCTATAGAAGTGACATTTAAGGGCCATAGTAGTCATAGTATTTTCAATATTATTAGAATCCTATCAAATCCAGTTATTCTTGGTCTTTCCTGGTTGAAAAAGCATAATCCATCCATAGATTGGAAGTTGGGAAAGATGACCTTTCCCACAAAACCACCCAAGAGTAAGCCTAGTAGAAAAACCCCAAATAGAGAAATCCTTATTTATTGGAGTAAGAGCATTTATAAGATCGTCCAAAGAAGGCACACCATTTGTCATTTATGCGGTTCCAACTACAGGGGAGAAGATCTCGACAACAAGTATACTGGAGCAATATAAGGATTTTAAAGACGTGTTTCAAAAGAAAAATGCCAACATGCTACCGGAACATAGACCATATGATTGCACAATAGACTTACAAGAAGGAGAACAACCGCCTTTTGGCCCAATCTACAATCTATCGCAGACGGAGTTGGCGGAGTTGGAGAAGTACATTGACAAGAATCTAGCCAAAAACTTCATCCGTCATTCAAAATCGTCAGCTGGAGCATCCATCTTATTTGTGAAGAAGAAAGATGGCTCATTGCGGATGTGTGTGGACTATCGAGGCCTCAACAAGATAACAAAGAAGAATCGTTACCCGTTACTCTTGATTTCTAGTCTCTTAGAACAACTTGGACGTGCAAGGATTTTTACAAAAATTGATCTAAGGGGAGCTTACAACCTCGTACGAATCAAGGAAGGAGATGAGTGGAAGATAGCGTTCCGTACAAGGTATGGCCATTTTGAGTATAATGTCATGCCCTTTGGTCTTACCAATACTACAGCGGTCTTTCAACATATGATGAATGACATTTTCTGAGAGTACCTTGATGATTTTGTTGTCATCTATTTAGATGATATTCTTATATTCTCCAAAAATGAGGAAGAGCATGAAAAGCACATTCGTTTGGTCTTGAAGAAACTACGCGAGCGAGGACTATATGCCAAGTTGGAGAAGTGTTTATTTCACCAAATAGAGATGGAATTTTGGAGATTCGTTGCGACTACGAAAGGCTTGAAGATGGACCCCAAGAAGGTGGAAGCAATCGTGTCTTAGGAGGTTCCGAAGATGGTAGGAGACGTACAATACTTTCTTGGCTTTGCCAACTTCTATCGAATCTTCATCAAGAATTACTCTCAAGTTGCTGCTCCTCTCACTCGGTTGATATGCAATATAAGCTGGAATGGGGATCATTAGCGGAGAAGGGGTTTCAAGACCTAAAAATCATATTTAGTACAGTTCCAATCTTGATACATCCAGACTTTACAAAGGCCTTTCATTTAGAAACTGATGCTTTAGATTTTGCTTTGGGAGCTGTACTTTCACAAATGGAAGAAGACAAGAAGCTCCATCTGGTTGCATTCTATTCTCGAAAGTTCTCTGCTACTGAAATCAATTATGAGATCCACGATAAGGAACTTCTTGCTATAGTGGATTCTTTCGAAGAATGGCGTCATTTTCTTGAAGGAGCTGCACACTCAGTCACCGTATACACAGATCACAAGAATTTGGAGTATTTTATGTCGGCTCGAGTTCTAAATCGACGTCAAGCTCGGTGGAGTATGTTGCTATCAAGGTTTGATTTTGTTATCACTTATCGACCAAGAAAGCAACAAGGACTATTTGATGCCTTATGGAGGAGATCGTAGCTTGTACCAAAGGCTAGAGAAGCAGCGTTTCATCAACAATGTATGATGTTGTTGAAGCCAGAGCAATTTAGGCTTTGCGCTACTATTGTACCAATTGATGCTAACTTCTTGAATCAAGTATGTGCTGCGACCATTAAAGATTTAATAGCCATTAGTATCAAGCAGTATGCCAATGACAAAAAATTCAACGTGGAGGGAGATCTTTTATACTTTGAGGAGTCGTTGTATATGCCAAAAGGACCAGCACGACTCCGAGTTCTTCAATCTTGCCACGATTTTCCAATTGCGGGATATTTTGGATTCAACAGGACCTTGGAGCATATTTTTCAAGATTTTTGGTGGCTCCAAATTTGGAAGGATGTGAAAGATTTTGTCCTGTCCTGCCACATCTGTTCAAGATCCAAGAATCCTCGACATTGCCTTTATGGACTCCTACAGCCATTACCGATTCTACGTTGACTATGGTCTTCAGTTTCCATGGACTTCATCACAGACCTTCCATCATCAAACTCATTTGACAACATCTTTGTTGTGGTAGATCGGCTTACAAAGATAGTGCACTTTGTTCCTTGTAAGAAGACATCGTCTAGTGAAGTCACAGCAAGGCTCTTTCTCGATAATGTGTATCGATATCATGGACTATAAGATGATATCGTATCAAATCGAGGAATCCAGTTCATATCAAAGTTTTGCAGATCTCTCTTTGAGATACTGAAGGTGGATATCAAGCTTTCTTTGGCTTTTCATCTTCAAACTGACGGCCAAACGGAACTAGTGAACCAAGTCTTGGAACAATACTTAGAATGCAGCATCAACTATCAGCAAGACGATTAGACCACATATCTACTGCTAGCCAAGTTTGCATATAACAATACCATCTATGCGTCGACTCAATACACACCATTCTTTTCCAACTATGGATATCATCCGAAGCTTGATTTATTGAGTCTGTCAACAAATAACAATCCAACAACTGAAAGATTTGCGAAACAACTATCAGAGCTTCAAAATATGCTGAAGCTTCAATTACAATCCGCTCAAGAATCCTACAAGGCGTCTACAAATAGATTTCGGAATGAAGCACCTACTTTCAAAATTAGAATTGGCTTGGCTTCTTCGATGGAATATCAAGACCAAGTGACTATGTGATAAGTTGGACTATCAAAGATTGGGACCATTTATCATCTCGAAGCATATCAATCCAGTGGCGTACCGTCTGGAATTACCGGCTTCTATGAAGATACATCCAGTCTTTTATGTTTCTCTGTTAGAGCCTTGTCGAGAGTCGTCTTTTTTTAAAAGAGTATAATGTCCACCACCTAGTATTGAGATCGAGAACCACGAGGAATACGAGGTTGAAAAGGTACTGGATTCAGGGCATAGGTGGGGCAATTTGGAGTATCTTGTTCATTGGTGCGGCTACGACATTAATGAGCGAACGTGGGAGCCAGCTGAAAATCTCGCCAATGCGCCACAAAAAGTACAAGAGTTTCATCAACAACATCCTCATAAACCTAAGCTGGTTCGACGATAGCTTCTTTCTGAAGCTTGCTCACCCAAGAATATAAGAAAGGGAGGAGCACCACCAAAATTCGTAGTTGATGTAGATATTTTCTCTAAAATAAAATAGAATTTTTTCATAAGCCATAGTTTGGTCTTTTGATATGGATAGCCAAGAGATAGATACTATGCCAGTCAGATTATCTCAACCGACTAGCTCACGAAGGTGACTCTGAGATGAAGAACTGCCTACACCACGACGACGACGGAGGATACCAAGTAACCGATCACTAATGATTGTATTTCAGTCCGAGCCTGCTTACGATGGTCAACCAAAAGGCGTGTTTGCAGGACAATTTCACAATGAGGACACGAAAATTCATGCTTTGTCAGAAGTTGAAGGAGTGGGCTACTACCATTGGCTTCAAGGGTCGATGAATCATTTGCCTCGTGATCAACAGTTGGAGTTCATAGCAGACGTTATGCGAGAGATCTTCATTTTCTTGCATTGGTAGTGATCAACAACATTGCATCTTAGAGACCTCAAAGCTAAAGGAGGGGGTGATGTTAGGGACATAATCCTTAGAACCTTCTAGAGACAAGTTTCTAGAACCTTCTAGAAGCAAGTCTCTGGAGCCTTTTAGAAGCTTCTTAGTTGGTAGAAGATATTAGAGACATAGTCCTTAGAATCTTCTAGAGATAAGTTTCTAGAACCTTCTAGAAGCAAGTCTCTAGAACCTTCTAGAAGCTTCCTAGTTAGTAGAAGTTGCTTGAGAAGCTTCCTAAATAGAAGTATATATTGGAATCGAGGCTGAAGAGTTCTTTAGTCTCCAAAACACATCTCTTGGAGCTCTAGCTCACCTCTCTGGTGTTGTTCTCATCTGATTAATCTAGTTCTTGTTAGTTCTTCCTGAACTTCTTGTTAGATCTCGAGTCTGTATTTGTGTGTCCATGACACGAGCTTGATGATGATTTAATATGCATGCTGACATAAAATACTCGAGGTTCTTGTGATCCGTATATACGGTGTCGTAGTGTAAATGCTTATAGTATGTAAAAATTAGTTAGAACACATTAAATGTTATTAAATCTAAATGTATGTTAGAGTGGATAATAGATTAAATTAAAAAGAGTTGATAAAAAAAAAAAAAAACTTTATTTTGTTTTCTTTACTTAGTTTGATTATAGTATATAAAAGTTATAGAACCTTAATGTTAAGTATGAAGCCTTGAGAGGAGATAGGGGCCTAAAGATGAAGATTTAAACTAATAGGAGGTTAATTGAGAGGGATGAAACCAAGGCATGGTTGGATGAAGGTAGAAATAAGGATCTTCATCCCCCTTGGTCGAAATCCATGCCCAATGGGCTTTTAGGAGGCTGCCCGCGACCTTGATAAGGGTTTCGGCGACTTCAAAGAGGCCATTAGGAAATCAGAGGCAAGGGTTGTAAAGTTTAGGATTTTGGCTGCAATTTTTGTGCAAATTTTATAGGGTTTGGAGTTAGGGTGAATAAGTTATAACCGTTTGAAGTTAAGGTGTTAATTTGAGACCTACTGTTACTCTTTTGAGTTCAAGAAGAGTCTTACGGAAGCTTATGGAGATCGGAAGGTGCGACTAGAAGGGCATCTTTAAGACATACATCTTTTGTGAAGGAAATGTTGCATTTGGAGTTTATGTGAAGGAGTTATAGGGAGTTAAAGACAACACATTCAAATCAAAGGCAGTAAGTCAACGGTTTTGTTCAAAGTAGTGTTAGGAGCCATAACTTGAGTTTACGAATGGAATTTTGGCTCAAACTTTAAGAGAATGTAAACGTTTGTGTTAAGAAGCTATCTGTTTAAGTTTCGTGGAATTTGGACTTATGGTTTGTGAGTAATGAAGAAAATTGCGCACAGGTATATAAAGATTAAGGTTTGAAGTGACTATTAGGGTTTTGAAGATATCTCAAGATCTGCAACGAATTTGCGGTTGAAATTTGTTGTAAAAATTAATAACAACATATCAGTACTTCACGTAAATTTTGATCTTGTTTGGACGGTTGGATCACGAGTTATGAGGTGTTGAGGTTCGGGAGAATTTTCACACAAGGATATACAAGGTTTTAGAGTACTTCTACCATATTTGGGTGTTATTGGTTATTTAAGACTTAAGTATTTGGTGTAATTGTCCCAAAAGGAGAACTTATATATATAAAATTAGGATTACCTTATTTTAAGCTTGATTGAGCAATTAGTGACAGCCAGAAGCCCAGCGCTTTCTTGAGGCAAAACCTCTCTATCTAGACAACGGTGATTGGACCGGAAGCACCTTTTAGATAATGATGCCATTCTTGAAAAGAATCCACAATTGCAAGAAGTTCTTTGTCATAGCTCTCATAATTGATTTCTATTGCTGAGAATTTTCTTGAATGAAAGGCTATTGAATGAAGTTTATCATCTATTTGCATTTGTGACAAAATCGCACCCAAAGCAAAGTCTAATGCATCTTTTTCCATAAAGAACACTTTGAAAAAATCAATATGATACAAGTTTGGTGCACTAAAAAATGATGTCTTCAAAGATTCAAAAGTAACTTCTGCTTCTTGATTCCATTGGAGTTTGTTTTTACAAGTCAAACGTGTAAGTGGAGCTGTAACTCAAGAGAAGTCTTCAATGAAGATCCGACAGTAGTTGGCAAATCCCAGAAAGCATTGGACATCTCTTACCATTTTTGGAATCTTACAATCTATAATAGTTTGAACTTTCTTAGGATCCATCATAAGTCCATCATTTGAAATGATGTAACCTAAGAAATTGACTTGAATATTGTGAAATATACACTTTTTTATCTTGGCATAGAGTCCCGCATCTCTTAATTTTTGTAACACACGACGAACATGAAGTTCATGTTCTTTTGGATTCTTAGAATAGATTAAGATGCCGTCTAGATAACAGACCACAAAATTGTCCAAAAATTCTCAAAAAATATCATTCATTAGATGTTGAAAAGCTGTTGGTGCATTTGTAAGTCCAAAAGGTATGACGTTGTATTCAAAATATCCATACCTAATTTGAAACGTAGTCTTTCATTCATCTCCTCCTTTGATGCATACTAGATTATATGCTCCCCGGAGATCTATTTTTGTATAGATCTTATTTTGATTCAATTAATCAAGAAGTCTAGATATCAAAGGTAGCAGGTACTTACTTTTTATAGTAATTTTATTGAGTCCTCAATAATCAACACACATCTGTAATGATCCATCTTTTTCTTTATAAATAGAATTGGAGCTCCTATCGAAGATTGAGAATAGCGTATGAAATTCTTCGCTAGATTTTATCCTTGATTTCAATCAACTCATTTTGTAATAAACTGTAGATTGGTCCGAATGGCGATTGTGCTCTTTCTTGAAGGTCAATTGAGCAATCATAGGGACCATGTTTAGGAGTGTATCCACATTCTTTTTCTCAAATATTTCTTGAAATTTTTGATATTGGTTTGGAATGCTACATAAAAACTTTGCATCATTAGAAATGGATGTGGCATAAATAATATATGGTGATTCTTTCATAGCAGCATGCAAGAAAGCTTTTGCACCTATAAACACGAGTTTAATTGACCTGAACTTATGACTCTCTACTTGATTAACTACACTGTTAGTTATACTTTTAGGAAAAGTAAGAGTTCAGAAAATCTAATATATTTGAGGGTTGTATTTTTCTAACCATGATAAATATAAAATGACTGGATTAGAGGGACATCTAATGATATTAAATACTACAAAGTCAATATGATCATTGACTTATTACTTCTATAAGAAGGATTTTGGGAGTAATATCTCCAAAAGACAATGGATGACCATCTATGACTTCTACATGAACAGGTTTAGTTTTCTTTACTAAAGATATGCTATGTCTTTTAGTAAATTCTTCATCTAAGGAACATGTTGAGGCTTCTAAATATAACAAGGTAGAGGCTTTGTAATGTTTAGGTCCTAAAATTATATTTAATATAAAATAAAGATAGGGTTCTAAAGAGAGAATAAGACCTTTACTAGATATTGTGTAAGGTTCTAATCGCACGGTCCCTATTGTAGCTGGACAAACTCATTTTCCAACATATTATCTTTTTTGACAGCCACAATCCTCATTTTGTGGTTGCATCTTTTCTTTAGACAATGTTGAGCGATGTGTTTTGGTTCTCCATAATATAAAGATAATCCTTCTTAATGATGACGAGTCTTTTTTAGCTCAGTAAGAGGTTTGAAACATACTGCATTAATTTGTATATCTTCTACTTCCGAATGTATGTATTGAAGAGGTGTTGGTATTGCTTTTGAATTATAGTAACGTTAAGGTCCACTTGAACGGTTCTTAGATCAGAATTCAAAAAGGCGATTGTGGTACTTCATAGTAAAGTCAATTACTTGACTCAATGTTTGAGGATCAGGTAAGTTGAGCATTAATTATTTTACCTCATATTATAATCTATAGAAAAATTGGCTAATAAGTGTAAGATCATCCCACTTAATATCAATTGCAAGTTATCAAAATTGTGAAGCATACAACATTACAGATCGATTGCCTTGTCGTAAAATACCGATCTTATTAGTTGTAACATGAATTGCATCATGTTCTTCATACATGGATTGAAACTCTACCAAAAAAGCCTCTAGATTATCTAATATTGGATCTTATTGTTCAAGAAAAGATAAAAACCACGATAGTGCTAAACTTAAAAGAAGCATATCAATGAATCTAACTTGCGATCTTGGAGTTGGATAGCTTTGGGGTTGAAGTTCAATCATTAGATACACTTCACTTATAAATCCTCGAAACTTGGATCTGGTGCCATCAAATTTTTCTAGTAGGGAAATTCTTGGTTTTCTAACACTGGAAGGACGTTCCATCATAGGAGAAAGGACATGATGTGGTGCAGATGTTGAAGCAGCTCCAACCATTTCTATATCTTCACTTCTTGCCAATCTTGTTGCTCTTTGTGGTGGTAAATTGAGTTAATGCATCGTAAGCATTAACTCCCTCAATTGCTCTTGCATTTGTGCCATTGCACTCTTCATTTCACTAAGTTCTACCATGATAACACTTAAAAAAAAAAAAGATGTTTAATATCGCTCAAGATAAATAAAAGAGAGGACTTAAGAACAAAGAAAATATTAAAGACAATATCAGTTTAGAAGATGGTAATCCGCAACTTCTAATATGCTTATATCTTATCAAGAAAAAGAAGTAATCTATTCTTAATCAAGATTAGACAAAACTCTAATATTGTAGGTGTACTCTTATCAATCTGTCAAGGACAAAAACTCAAGGAAAAAGTAATTCAGAGAAGTGAGCCTTTACTTAAAGAAAGGTAACAGAATATAAACAAACAAGTATGTATATTAAAAGAAGAACTAGAATGGCTATTGCTAAAAGACAAGAAAACTAGACATCCTTGAAACTAGACTAGAAGCAAGAAAGGAGTTGACAAGAGTGAAGAAGGCTTCACTCTTTTTTCTATATATACTATCTAACTAAGAGCTACATGGCGACATTCTATAGGACCTCGAATATGTGTTGACTTTGTAGGACTTATGCCTTGACTTATAAGGCAAGTTTTTCTACGTGTGGGCCACATAGTTAGCTTGGTCTTCAAGCTAACAACATGTGTGGTACATGGCTAACTTGTTGACTACGTTTCTAATCCAAAAAGTCAATTAAAGACACTTATAAAGTCAAAGTGGCATCTATGAAGCTTCTAAAAAGCTTCTATATCAAATACTATAGAATTAACTTACTTTTATCTACTTTTACTTACTTCTACCTATTTATACATGTAATTATTTGCTTACGTGTGTATGTCCATGACAGGTACTCCTAAAAAATCCTTGAATTCTTCAACATTCCTTGGCAATGGATTTTCTCTCAATTTGTTTCAATTCTGCTCATGATTTGGAGGCACATTCAAAAATTGTACTGCCCTCCTCTCATCCTCACTACAAATTCGTGCATAAGCTTAACCATCATCAAGTACCTTTATTTCCATCCGAGAAGCAATAATATATGGTTATCTCAAAATAAGAAGATAAGATATTGTATCTTGAATAAAGAAATTTAGCTCAATTGCAACATCACCAATTCAAATTTTCACATCTGGGTAAGCACCATATAACTCCCTTCGTATATTATTGGTTGCACATTGTCATATAGCATGATTTCCTATCTGAGAATATACTGGATATTTAGCTAAATAGATTTTAGTTTAAAATTTTATATATATCTTGTCTTAGCTTCCAAAACTCCTTTAATTTATAAAAAATTCTAAATATAAAAAAATCTTTTCAAAACATATTTTTTTCGTAAAGGATTTTCTCTTCCAAAACTTTAGAAATTCATAACCCTTGATCTAATTGTTCAGTTTGTTTCAAACTTGTAGAGTAGGTAGAATTTATCGTTAAGTTTTACATCAAAAAAATCAACTGCAAAATCACTTACGATCTTTTAGGATCTAAGAAACCCTTGTAGATGCTCTAAACTCTAATTTATAAGCATTTGAGCACTATTTTCTTCATATCTCAAGAACCCAAATCTAAAATATCATTAAAATTATGTATAAAATTTATTAACATAAATATACACATTTTCTAAAATATTGAGCCAAAATCTTGTCAAATTGCTCATGATATAGCTCAAGTCACAACCACTAGTAAATTGGGTCACTAACTACCCTTAAATTGCATACACTGACTTCAAAATATAATATCTCCTTCACCATAAGTTGGAATCCAGCAAGAAAAATATAAAAAGTGTGGCTATAAAAGTGGTCTCTCCTGGTGGAGTCACTGATCCTCAATTGCGTTTTGTATGCATGCGTTATATTTAAAAGAGTGACACTAGGTTCCAAATCAACACCTTAACTTTGAACACCTATATCTTCTTCATATAAACTCCAAATCATATAAAATTTGTACCAAAATCGTAGCCAAAAACCTAAACTTATTCATTTTAGCCTTCAAAGCTCAAATGGCTCCGAAAAACTAACCCTAATCTCTAACATGGCATCAAACAGCCTCCTCAAAGTCCATTGGTCATGATTTTTGACCAATAGGAATAGAGATTTTTATCATCCATCTCCATTCATCTATATTGATGCCCTAAATTCTCTTTCTACTACCAAAATCCTTCACCAACTCTTTTTTTTATAAGATTTATTTAACATATATCCTAAACACAAATTAAAGAATCAAAATAAGACTTCTTGGATCACCAATGTCTAATAAAGGTGACTCTAAATATTTAAAATTACGACCAATAAAATCAATTTCAAAAGCTACTATAAAAAAAAAAAAAATTATACAAATTCTAATATTAATCCTTTTAAACAACCTCCTTTTAAAATAGTAATTTAATCATATTCTTTAACCAACTAAAATCCAGTAATATGGTGTCAAGGACATGAATCTCGAAGAAAGAGAATCTTCAATACACTCTTCTATCACTGAAGAGAACTAAAAAGTCACTCAAAGAGGTGATGTAATATTAACTAAAATGGCTATTGCCAAAAATAAGAAAGATTAGAAAGTCTTGAAACAAGACTAAGACTAGAAAGGCATTGAGAAGAGTGAAGAAAACTTTATTCTTGCCTCCATATATACTATATAACTAAGAGCAATGTCGCAATGTCCTATGGAACCTCCAACATGTATTGACTTTGCTAGCCACATGTCTTATCTTGCAAGACAAGTTATCTATATATGTGCCACGTAGTTGGCTTGTTCCATAAGCTACTATATGGAGATAACTTGCTTCACAAGCTACTACATGGAGATAACTTGTTTGACAAGCTACTAATACATGGTTAGCTTTTAGGCCAAGTTTCTAACCTACAAACACATCTAAACTTAAAACTACTTCTATGAAGCTTCTAGGAAGCTTCTCTAGAAGACTTTATGAAATTATTCTATATTTACCTACTTCTACTTAATCATATAAGTAATCATTGAGGTAAATATATATGTTTGTAATATTATCCCCCTTTCTAGAGACGAGTTCCACAAGGAGCGATGTTCATATAATGAGGAAGTTCAAGATGTAACAAATTATATTTGTTACATACTCCGATCTTTGCTCTCTTCAAAGATGGTTGATAGGTCCTCTCAACCATCTCTACTATCCAATACCACGGTGAAAAGACCACCTTGTTATTTAGTCATTGTTGACGCCTTCATAACTTCTTTCAAATAAAACATTTGGAATATTGTCAGGAGTTGTTCCTACCTCTAATAAAATCACTAAACATCGGGAGTCTCTTCTAAGGTCATGATGTCAAACACATTGTATCTCACCATCTATTCGAGGAAGGACATGTTGTTCTTAAGGATCTTCATCTCGATTTCGTTGTCTTGAAGGTTGTGACAATCATAATGTCTCATCTGGTAAGTCCGCAAATAAAAACTCTTGAGTTGAATCTGCTAGTTGTTGGTGCTTCATCTCATCACGAATATACAGAAGCTACAATAAAAGATAGAAGGTAGAATATTATTTTTGTTTGATCTTGTTTCTTTTTTAGCAAAGATTTGCTATTCTTCATCTTGATTTTGATGGATGTCATTGATGAAAGTCTTCAACTTTCTTTGCTGCATTTATAAGATTCTTTGACGGCTCCCATATATGTTCATTAATATTATATCCACAACAATAAACAAGATATTTCAACCTATTTTGGCACCACCATGAGTCTAAGACTTCTTCCACTTCAAACTTTTGATTATTATCTACTTCTATAAAAAGAAGTGGTATTTGTCTTCTTCCCAAGATTTTCAATGTCTTAAACAGCTCCAAAAGAGACATGTGAAATACAAGGTGGATCTTCATAGACTCCGATAGATGTAATCAATAGGCAACAGGATTGATTTATTCACAAATAGGAAAAGGTTCCAACCTACGATAATCTAATTTATCACAAGGATGAGTAGTCTTGTTATTATGATGAAGTAACCATACCTTATCACTCATATTATATTGTAGTTGCTCCTTGCGATAGGCATCTACATTAGTCTTTTGTCGTTCTTGAGCTTCCTTTAATTATATCTTCATTGTTGTATGTAGCTCTGATAAGTCATTTGTTAAATCTTCTACCATAAGATTATCAACTTTGAAAAGTCAAAAGTATCAAGACGTAGATGACAACCATAATTGGCAAAGAAACGTATTTGTTGAGTGGAAGAATGTACCAAATTATTATATACAAATTCTACCAATGGTAATAGAGTTGTCCAATCAACTTAATGATAGTTGATGGTACATCTCAAATACTGCTCTATAATTTGATTTATCCATTCCATCAGTTTAAGAATGAAAAGCTAAAGAAAGCTTTATATCCACCTTTAAAATCTTGAATAGGATTTTTTAAAATCTTGATACAAATTAAGTCTCCCTATCTGATATAATATCCTTTGGTAATCCATGATAGCTATAGATATTGTGAATAAAAAGCTTAGATGTGATAGATTTTGTACATAGTATAAAATGTGCCATCTTCGTAAAATGATCTACTATCATGAATATAGAATCATAAGAACCTGAGATTAAAAGATCAGTGATGAAATCCATAGAAATAGAAGACCATGATTGTTTGGGAATGAGTAATACCTGAAAAAGTCCATAAGGTTGATGACGAGGAGTTTTTGATCTTTAACAAATATCACAAGATTGTACAAAATCTTTGACTACCTTCTACATTTGCAGCCATCAAAAATCCCTAGATATTAGTTCTAAAGTTTTATTGTACCCAAAATATCCTGCTATTAGAAAGTCATGAGGATATCGTATTATAATACGACTATATGGTGAAAGATGATAATATGGATCTTATTATAAAAAACCAAGTTAAAAGATAAAGTAGAAAAATATAGATAAAAGATAGAGAGGAGGTGTGATTGTCGTTTTACTTATTCTTCAGTTCCTTTCAGAATAAACTTGTATAGGGAAATTCGAACACAAGGAAAGATTAAGTGCATGATGTCCGGTAGAGAGAGTTTGCCTTAAAAAAACGCTGGGCTTCTGGCTGTCACTAATTATTCAATCAAGCTTGAAAATAAGGAATGCCCTAAGTTTATATATAAATTTTTCTTTTTTCAGCAATTACACCAAATATACAAGCCTCAAGTAACCAACAACATCCAAAATATGATAAAATCCTCTAAAACTTGGTATATTCTTATGTGGAGATTTTTCCAAACTTCAACACCTCATATCTCTTAATCCGACCGTCCAAACAAACTCAAATTTTACTTGAGATACTGATGTATTCTTATTAACTTCTACAACAAATTTCAACTACAAATTCATTGCGGATCTTGAGATATCTTAAAAATCCTAACAGCCGCTTCAAACCCTTGTCTTTATATACCCACGTGTAATTTTCTCTATATCTAACAAAATATAAGCTCAAATGCCACGAAATTTGTATGTATAGCTTTTTAACACAAAAATTTACATTCTCTAAAAAGTTTGAACCAAAAATTCGTTTGACTACTCAAGTTATGGCTCCAACCATTACTACAAACAAAATCGCTTACTTACTGCCTTTGATTTGGAAGCGCCACCTTCAATTCCTTATAACTCCTTCATATAAACTCCAAAAGAAATAATTCTTTCATGAAAAATGTAGGCTTTGAAATCGCCGTTCCAGTCGCACCTTTCGATCTTCAAAAGCTGCTGTAAAACTACTCGTATCCTCAAAAGAGTAATAATATGTCTTAAATTATCACTTTAACTTCAAACGGCTATAACTTCTTCATCCTAACTCCAAATCCTCTAATTTTTGCACACAAAATGTATCCCAAATCCTAAAATTTATAATTCTAGCTTGTAATCTCCAAATGTCTTCTTTGAAGTCACCGAAATCCTTTTTAAGGTCACAGGCAATCTCCGAATGTCTTCTTTGAAGTCACCGAAATCCTTTTTAAGGTCACGGGCAGCCTCCTCAAAGCCCATTGGGCATGGTATTCGACCAAGAGGGATGAAGTTCTCTATTTCTTGCCTTCATCCAACTATGCCTTACTTTCATTCCTCCCAATTAGCCTCCTATTAGTTAAGATTTTCATCCTTAGGCTTCTACCTTCTCTCAAGGCTTCATACTAAACATTTAGGTCCTATATATATATATATATATATATATATAATGTTAAAATCAAAAAAAATAAAGAAATAAATTAAAGTTTCTTATACCAACTCCTTTTAATTTAATCTATTAGTTACTCTAATACACATCCTGATTTATTGACATATAATATGTTTTAACTAATTTTTACATACAATAAGCATTTATAGTACGACAAAGAGTTTATTTATTAGGGTCATACAATTAATCATATTTTGAATCACTAAAACACTAAAAATAACTACAATGCTTTCTACCAGCTACAATACTCCTTCATCAACTGATAACAACAGTGTGCAACCTTGCACTCTCATAAGACTGCTCAAAAAAAATAATTTCCATCCAACACCAGAATTAACAAACTTCACTCCAACTAATCTAAATTCAAATAATTTCTGTAATCATAGACTTCCTCTATCCAAAACACACACACCTCTCAATAAACAACAATCATAATCTTTCAATAATTCCTCATATAATTCCATCACTCAATGCTCCAATTACATAATCAATAACTCATAAATCAATCTTTGATTTATTTTATAGACTCACTTTTTAGTATTCAAAAATTATACATTACTTTTCAAGAACAAAGAAACACAGAAACAAAGAAGTAGGACCAAGCTTAACCCCAGCTCATGACTATCACAGTCTAGTACTCAGACTAACTTCTAGAACTCCTATATACTTACTCTCTATTTCCAGATTCTAATTGTAATCCTGTAATTAATAACTTTTAATAACTAAGTTAACTATCCGTTCTCTTGAACTGACTATTCTATGGACTATTAGTCTATTTTACCAATATCTTACAGAAACAAACTAATATCTATTCTACATAGCCTGACTTCTATCTGTGCAACGTCCTTGCAAATACACAATTGTTACGTATCTAAAAACTACTTAAAAAAACTCTACAAAGTTACTATTTCCTCTAGTCCACCCAATTGATCATTTGCTACATTATCTAATGTGGATTCCGCCGTTCTAGTTCTAAATTCAAATCTTCTTCTTCTTCTAATATGTCCATCGACTCCTTCCTCAACTGGTTTGAGAGATTCTCATTATACTCTCCCAATTCATGGACTTGAGCTTCCAATTTTAAGATGTGGGCATCACGGAGTTTCAATTGATGCTGTTACTGACTCGTCTATTTTGGAACATCTTCAATTGATGCTTAAGATCGGCTCCTCAGTGTTAACTCTTAACTGGAACTATTACTCTCGAATACACAAGAAACACAAGAAATGGCAATCTCAAAAAAAATAATGCAAAATGACACAACAAAATGATCTTGATTTGGTGTCCCATTCCTATTCTCTTACTACTTGGTGATAATGACAACATGTCATCCATATTTTTTGTTTCTCACCTCCATCCCATCTGGTGGAGGTTTCTTTAATAAGTTTGTTAAAGGTTGATAAATAACAGCAAATGAACAAATAAAGCGGTAATAATAACTAACATGGCTGATGAACCCTCGAACACCAAAGACCATCTCTAGTCTAGGCAAGTTCATTATATGCTGCACTTTTTCAAGATCCATAGCAATACCATGACTGAAGACAATATGTTCTAATAATTTTCTGAATGGAATACCAAATTGACACTTCTCTGAGTTCAACAATATTCCAAACTTAGTGAATTAAGCCAAATATTTGACAGGATAATTAAGATGATTTTTTTTTGAACTGAATGTACAAAAGTCATCTAAAAAGAAGTCCATAAATATCCAAAGTTGGTCTTGGACGTCTTCAGTCATCACTCTCTGAAACGTAACTGGGACATTGTATAATCCAAAAGGCATCACATAATAAGCAAATGTGCCCCAATCCGTAGTAAAGGTTGTCTTGAACTGATCTTTCGGTGCAATTTGAACTTGATTATATCCTGAAAATCCATCAAGGAATGGATAACATTCGTGACCTACTACAACATCCAATATACTATCCTTGAATGGTAATAGGAAATAATATTTCTTGGTAGCTGTATTAAGTTTTTAAAAATCTTGACGATTTTGGATTTTTTTGTTCTTTTTCGGCACCATCACGATTGGAGAAATCCACTCATTATTCGATACCAGGTAAATAAAACCAACTCCAAGAAGCTTATCCAATTCCACTTTTACCATGAGAGAATATTTAGGATTTAGACGATATTGCCTCTACTGTACCGGTTTAGAATTCTCCTCTAAAATGATACGATGCTCACAGACTTCAACAAGAATATCTTTTAGATCATTATAAGTCTAAGTAAAAGAGGAGTTATGATGCAAGAAAAATTTTGTTGAGCAGATCAACTCTTCTTCTCTAATACCTTTATAGATCTGAATTCTTTGAGGCTATGCTGTAGTCATGAAGTTGATTGTTTGATATAAAGGTGCAGCGGCAATGTTATGTTTTAATCCCCTCGCTAGTTTCAAATCAATTGGTAAGTCCAACATGTGCGAAGTATAAAATCCTGTATCTAGGGCACTATAGAATAAGTAAATAAACTTTGTGATAAGTTACTGGTTGGTTATTGACAACCTTGAGAATTAAAATTATGATTAGGTAATTTAATTAGTAACAATAGATTGTTAGTGGAATAAATGGTTAAAAATTCAAATGGTCATAACCTTTGAAATCCGCTGGCTGACGGATCATCTTTTTAGTGGGATAAATGGGTTGAAGAAAGAGAGATTGGAGCCAGACTGTGAGAGTCGTAAGCTGAGGTAAACTTGATGCTACCTCTTTATTTTCTTCGCTTTTATTATTTACTTATGAAGAATTGTGATTGAGAGAAGTATTGTTGAATTGATAATCGAAGAATGGACTATGGGTTGAATTAAGACGGAAGTAGTAAGCCTCAGTGTTTTGTAGTTTAATAATTGATTTCAGAAACCCAGAGTATAGTCAATTGTAACACTAACAGATCCAATTCATATAATCAGTCTTTCCCCGTATTTGACCCCACCTCTATTAGTTCAATTGCTTAGGTATATTGAAGCTTGAATGCAACAAGAACAACATTTTGGTGTCGCTGCCAAAGAAATGATAACAATATGAAATGTTAGAAATTGATTGTTTGGGAGGAATGAAAGATTATAAGTGATAATCATGAAGGGGAAGATTATCAAAGAATTAATTTACAAGCAAAAAAAAGACAAGAGTAATTACGCATAAGAAATATCTTACAGGAATGACAAAAAAGAATTCCAACTCCGAGAAAAACCAAAGGAAGAAAAATTTTGATTCAAATAGTAAGGAGACCAATAATAACACCAATGGTCGCGGGAGTGCCAGAAGTACCAATTGCAATACAAATGGGAGCAGTAGGAGACCGAACTATAAGTGTGGTACCATAACCTACTTTTAGTGGTTGGCCGGACTTTGATCTCGATCACCATATATCTCAATTCTTGACAACTTGTGTGGCTAATAATGGTAGAACTGAAGACATTTGGTTGAGATCGTTGCCAGCAACTTTAAAAGATACATCTTTTGAATGGTATATTTGGCAATTAATGGGTACATTTTTTAATTGAGAGGCCTTGAGGAATGCCTTCTTAACCCATTTTAGACCAATTAGATTTGAAGATCAACTTTGAGAAAGTTTTACGAATAGCAAAATGTTTACGAGAGAATCCATAGAGTTTTATTATGGCCGAATCATGGATATACTTTGTAAATGGTCAAATAATCAATTGCCACATGCATTTATATTGTCGATATTGATAAACCGTTTGCATCCACCAGAATTAAAAATATTTATAAAAGAAGCTCGACCAGCTACAATAGAAGCATCATTGGCAAGAACAAAGGTGTGGGAAGAATGTCATTATGACCAATTATTAACAGTAGGGGCCTTGATGATCCCAAGTTCAAGAAGCCAACAAATACAACTTGGAAATATGTTGATCGGTAATTATCCACAAATCGCTCCCTCCAATGTGAAGAATGTTATGTTACAACAATCAATTAATGGTACACAACTCCAAGCAATAGCGCCAATAACAATGACACCTTATTTTACATCGTCGGATTTATTCACAAATGCTATTGTTAAAGATCCAAATAAAACCTTGTTATTAAATCTAACAAAGAAGATGGAAGAATTGGCTGTGAATTTGGCTAAAGATAAGGAGACATGACATAAGCCTTCTAATACGAGACCTAATGTATGGTATAATAATTGTAAGAGATAAGATCATTTTGATACGAAATGTCCATCACCTAGACAAACAGGTGTTCAATGTACATTTTACGGAGAAAAGCATCCTACCCAAAATTGCTGGCATTTACAAAAGCAACAACCATTCAGTAATCAGACCATGATTCCACGGACTCAATGGAAAGTCAATCAAGTTCAAATGGAAAATATGTATGGATGAAATGGAATTCGATCTAATTGACAAAATCAAACATTCAATAATTTTTAAAGTTCTAATTTTAATCAAGGGTTTACATCAAACCCCCAGAATTATGAAAAGGAGCAGCAAAGGTATCAATAATATGCTCCATTGGCATCATTGAATCAAGTATCCTCCGTACCAACGGGACAACTAGGATCATTTTCTAACCCTATATGGAACAAGCCTAGTAGGTATATATTGGTAGAGATATCCAATATGCCAAATAGAGGTACAAGAAGATCACTTCGTTGTTTTCGTTGTAGATACATTGGTCATTATGCCAGTGAATGTCTCAATCCCAGAGCCAGTGACAATTATGCGCCAATATATATGAATTGCAAGCAGTCAGAACATATTTATCAGCAATGTAATGCTCCGTTCAATTTCAATAATCGAGATCAATAAATCCAAAGCCAAGGAAAAATGGAGGAGATAAATCAAGGTCCTTAAGATTGACCAGTTCATCAAGTAGAAGTAGTCCAAGCTATCCTTACAAGAAGTCAGCAAAAGGAGAAAGGACCAATTCAACATTTGGGTGATCTAGAAGCGAAGGACCAATTGGACCTAATTACGGGGAAATCCAATCCAGGTCCTGACATGGGTCCCTTACTCAATATAAGACCTGAATCGATTAAGTAACCCAATGAGGTACCGATTACAGAAGCTTCGGTTCCGTGTTGAGCTGTTTTGTTCTCTATACAGTTTTGAAAAACGTCCTTTCCGTTGAAAGGTCTTCTAAGAGGCATGAATTCGAAGGAACTAATATCAGCCAAATTGGAAGAACAATCTTACTAGTTGAAAGAATTGATTTTATAGGCTTTGTCAAATTTAGTTTCAGTTGCTCTACCAATTTCCAATTTAAAAAAAACCAATTTACTTGCGTTGGTATCTAAGACTCGAAAGAAGAAATAGACATTGAAAATTACTTCTAATACAGAATCATATGATATTCTAAAAGATTTGAACACCATACAACCCACGATCTCAATGAAGCAAGTATTGGCGGTAGTACCTGAGTGCTGAACTATCTTGAATTCTTCATTAATTCATCGTAGATCTTGAAATAAAGAAATTCGAGAAGTAAGTTTGAATCCCGATCCGGGCGCACAAATGATTGATGTCTCAATTGATGGAATGTTACTATTGAGAGTGCAAGTAGAGGGAGGATCTAGTGTAAATCTTATGAATGCTGCTACAATAGAGGAATTGGATTTGGATCACTTATTGCCTACTACAATAGTTTTGAGAATGGCTGACTCCAATCGAGTTAAATCTATGAATATTTTACGAAGTATTGATATAGTAATTACGAGGATTACCTACAAAATTGATTATATTTTTTTTCGATTGTGAAGCTCTATATTGTCATACTCAATTTTTAATGAGGTAATTGTGGTTGTATCAAGCTAAAGCTTGAAATGATTGGAGCCATGGTACATTGACAATTGAGAAAGATAATGATAAAATTATGCTTCAAATATACCCTGTCTAATATCATGGAGAAACTCAAGTTGTCAATTCAGAATTCATGTCGGATTATGAAGATGAGTCCACAGAAGAAGAAATTGGTACACTTGACCTAATTTATGTTGATACACGGCAAGTTATCAAGCACACTAGAATAAACTACCAATGCAAGGGACCGAGAGAGTACTTAGTTCCTCCAAATGTTATTGATAATTCTGATCATATGATTACATATTGGATGAATAGACAGGATGTTAATCACATTAGTACTATTGAACTGGAATTAGAAAGTTCTAATATGTCGGATTTTATGAAAGATTTTGGTATTAAGTAGAACATTATTCTAGAGACTCTTGAAATTCTACGATGTCAATCAATTAATTTAGGTACAGAGAAGGCTTCCCAAATCATTCAGATTTACGATGGTATAAAAGGCAAGGAGAAAGAAATTTGGATGGATTACTTTTTAACGCATAAAATTATTTTTGCATGGTCATTTGTGGATTTGAAAGGAATTCCAGTTGAAGTTTGTGAGCATCAAATTATATTGGAGGAAAACACTACACCAGTATGCCAAAGACAACATTGACTTAATCAAAAGTACTCACTTATGGTAAAAGAAGAGCTGGATAAACTCCTAGAGGTCGGATTTATCTATACAGTTCCATTTAGTGAATGGGTTTCATCAATTATTATAGTACCAAAAAAAAATGAAAAAGTTTGCATCTATGAAGATTTTTGAAAATTAAATGTGGCTTGCAAGAAGGATTATTTACTTTTACCATTTACGGATAATATATTTGATGTTGTCGCTGGACATGAATGTTATTCATTTCTTGATGGATTCTCTAGTTATAATCAAGTTAAGATTGCAAAAGAAGAATATTTAAAAACTACTTTTACTACAAATTGGGGGACCTTTGATTATAAGGTTATGCCATTTGGGCTTTGTAATGCACCAGCTACATTTCAAAGGATAATGACGTAAGCATCCCAAGATTATCTATGAATTTCAATGGAAATATTTCTAGATAATTTTTGTACATTTAGTACGAGAGCCAGACATTTAGAATGTCTAGGTCAATGTTTGAATTAATATGCCAAATATGAAACTTCTTTAAATTCAAAAAAATACCAATTTGATGTGCCTTTTGGTAAACTGTTGGATCATATAGTTTTGATGGCAGGCATTGCTACAGATCTAGATAAAATAAAGATTATAGTAGAATTAAAGCATCCAAACACTGTTACGGGTATTCGAGCATTTGTTAGCTATGTCAGTTATTATTGGCAATTTATCTATCTATTCATAGTTATATGTCTTTTTTTGATAAATCTCTTGAAGTAACTACCAATAGATAGGACCAATTCATTTTGGACAAAGGAATGTATAATTGTATTCAAAACATTGAAACAAAAATTGGTTTCTACACCAATATTGGTGGCACCTTGTTGGACAAAACGATTCCAAGTTTATATGGATGCATCTAATATCGCGATTGATTCTGTACTAAGCCAGAAAGATGACCAGGGTTTTGATCACCCTATTTATTATGCAAGTCATCAATTGGTAGCAGCTAAAAGAAATTATACCATAATTAAAAGATAAATATTGAGGATGATTTATTTCGTACAAAAGTTTCGACATTATCTTCTTGGATATAAATTTGTTTTCCATGTCGACCATGATGCTTTAAAATAATGATTAATAAGCCTCAATTGAGTGGTTATATTGCATGATGGATTTTACTATTACAAGAATTTGACTTTATTTTTCAAGTAAGACCAAAAAAAATCACATTCCAATGTAGATCATTTATCTCGATTATCTAATATATTGGGTAATGAACATATTAACAATGCACTACCCGATGCAAAATTATTTGTGATAGATGTAATTATTCCAGAGTATATTGAAATAATTCAATACTTGACATTTCAAACCTTTCTACCCAATTTCAATGAAAAGCTTAAATGATGCTTAATAATAAAATATGCACCTTATATGATGATTGGTGATGCTTTATATAAACAAGGTAAGGATGGAGTTTTGTGACCCTATATTTATCAGACTGAAGTGTGTACTATATTAGAAGGTTGCCACTTGGACAATTGTGGTGGATATTTTGTCGCACGGCTTGTAAAGCTTTATTAGTAGCAACAGATTACATAACAAAATGGGCTGAAGCAATAGGTAGCTACGAAAACCGATAGTACAAATACAGTAGCAACCTTTTTGTATGAAAATATTATTACACAATTCGGTTGTCTACAAGAATTAGTTAGTGATCGAGGAACTTATTTTCTAAATAGTACAATCGAAGTACTCATGGCTAAATATGAGATAAAACATCAGAAGACTACACCGTATCATCTTAGAGCCAATGGACAAACGAAAAAGATTAATGGAATTTTATGTAAAATCTTAACAAAAACAGTTTCAAGAGTGGGAATAGATTAGGATACAAAGTTGTTTGCAGCTTTATGGATATACCATACTACGAATAAAGTTACTACCAATGCTATTCCTTTTCAATTCGTTTATGGCCAAGAAGCAATATTACCTATTGAATTGGAAGTCCAAAGTTTACGAATTGCTATAGATAATAGATTGGAAGATCAAGGTTCATTACGGCACTATTTAGAAGAATTAAAAAAATTGGATGAAATTAGAACCAATGCATTACTAATAATAGAAACTATACAAAAACAAAGGAAGACTTAGAATGATAGTAAGCTTAAACCAAAGGCTTTTATGCCAAATTATTTAGTACTTCTTTATGATAGTCAATTTAAAAATTTTCTAGTAAAAATTTCAAGTACTATGGCATGGGCCATATCGAGTTATTGATGGATTTCCAAATGGTTCAATACAACTGGAAGATTTTATGGGTATTAAATTTACGACATGGTGTCGTGTTGTGGTTCGGCTACTATATGAAAATAATGTAATTATATACTTAATATATAATTTATTAAGTAACATGGTGA